>NW_027228371.1:0-125329 GCF_037783145.1 Equus przewalskii
CGCAGGTTGTGCCTTTCAGCTCTAGGGCAATGTGGCACACCCAGGGCAGAAGTTCTACTTCAGCCAGATCAGGCCTGCAAAGAAAGTGCGTTTCACAGGCCTTTGTAAGAGATGTTCCCGGTAGGCTGTAAGAGCACTGTGCAGAGCGAGTTGTTTCTTAGCTTCCCAAAGAGCTGGAAGCAAGATGCTCTGGGGCCCAACTCGCCCTTTTTCAAGAGGCCCGCACGTTGTGCCTTTCAGCTCTAGGGCAATGTGGCACACCCAGGGCAGAAGTTCTACTTCAGCCAGATCAGGCTTGCAAAGAAACTGCGTTTCACAGGCCTTTGTGAGAGATGTTCCCGGTAGGCTGTAAGAGCACTGTGCAGAGCGAGTTGTTTCTTAGCTTCCCAAGAGCTGGAAGCAAGATGCTGTGGGGCCCAATTCGCCCTTTGTTAAGAAGCCTGCACGTTGTGCCTTTCAGCTCTAGGGCAATGTGGCACACCCAGGGCAGAAGTTGTACTTCAGCCAGATCAGGCCTGCAAAGAAACTGCGTTTCACAGGCCTTTGTAAGAGATGTTCCCGGTAGGCTGTAAGAGCACTGTGAAGAGCGAGTTGTTTCTTAGCTTCCCAAAGAGCTGGAAGCAAGAAGCCTTGGGGCCCAACTCGCCCTTTGTTAAGAAGCCTGCACGTTGAGCCTTTCAGCTCTAGGGCAATGTGGCACACCCAGGGCAGAAGTTCTACTTCAGCCAGATCAGGCCTGCAAAGAAACTGCGTTTCACAGGCCTTTGTATGAGATGTTCCCAGTAGGCTGTAAGAGCACTATGCAGAGCGAGTTGTTTCTTAGCTTCCCAAAGTGCTGGAAGCAAGATGCTCTGGGGCCCAACTCGCACATTGGAAAGGAGACTGCACGTTGTAGCTTTCAGGTCTAGGGCAGTGTGGCACACCCAGAGCAGAAGTTCTACTTCAGCCAGATCAGGCCTGCAAAGAAACTGCGTTTCACAGGCCTTTGTAAGAGATGTTCCCGGTAGGCTGTAAGAGCACTGTGCAGAGCGAGTTGTTTCTTAGCTTCCCAAAGAGCTGGAAGCAAGATGCTCTGGGGCCCAACTCGCCCTTTGTTAAGAAGCCTGCACGTTGTGCCTTTCAGCTCTAGGGCAATGTGGCACACCCAGCGCAGAACTTCTACTTCAGCCACATCAGGCCTGCAAGGAAACTGTGTGTCACAGGCCTTTTTAAGAGATGTTCCCGGTAGGCTGTAAGAGCACTGTGCAGAGCGAGTTGTTTCTTAGGTTCCCAAAGAGCTGGAAGCAAGATGCTCTGGCGCCCAACTCGCCCTTACGAATGCAGACTGCACGTTGTAGCTTTCAGCTCCAAGGCAATGTGGCGCAACCAGAGCAGAACTTCTACTTCAGCCAGATCAGGCCTGCAAAGAAACTGCGTTTCACAGGCCTTTGTAAGACATGTTCCCGGTAGGCTGTAAGAGCACTGTGCAGAGCGAGTTGTTTCTTAGCTTCCCAAAGAGCTGGAAGCAAGATGCTCTGGGGCCCAACTCGCCCTTTGTTAAGAAGCCTGCACGTTGTGCCTTTCAGCTCTAGGGCAATGAGGCACACCCAGGGCAGAAGTTCTACTTCAGCCAGATCAGGCCTGCAAAGAAACTGCGTTTCACAGGCCTTTGTAAGAGATGTTCCCGGTAGGCTGTAAGAGCACTGTGCAGAGCGAGTTGTTTCTTAGCTTCCCAAAGAGCTGGAAGCAAGATGGTGTGGGGCCCAACTCGCCCTTTGTTAAGAAGCCTGCACGTTGTGCCTTTCAGCTCTAGGGCTATGTGCCACACCCAGGGCAGAAGTTCTACTTCAGCCTGATCAGGCCTGCAAAGAAAGTGCGTTTCACATGCCTTTGTAAGAGATGTTCCCGGTAGGCTGTAAGAGCACTGTGCAGAGCAAGTTGTTTCTTAGCTTCCCAAAGAGCTGGAAGCAAGATGCTCTGGGGCCCAACTCGCCCTTTGGAAAGCAGACGGCACGTTGTAGCTTTCAGCTCTAGGGCAATGTGGCACACCCTGGGCAGAAGTTCTACTTCAGCCAGATCAGGCCTGCAAAGAAACTGCGTTTCACAGGCCTTTGTAAGAGATGTTCCCGGTAGGCTGTAAGAGCACTGTGCAGAGCGAGTTGTTTCTTAGCTTCCCAAAGAGCTGGAAGCAAGATGCTCTGGGGCCCAACTCGCCCTTTCTTAAGAAGCCTGCACGTTGTGCCTTTCAGCTCTAGGGCAATGTGGCACACCCAGGGCAGAAGTTCTACTTCAGCCAGATCAGGCCTGCAAAGAAACTGCGTTTCACAGGCCTTTGTATGAGATGTTCCCAGTAGGCTGTAAGAGCACTATGCAGAGCGAGTTGTTTCTTAGCTTCCCAAAGTGCTGGAAGCAAGATGCTCTGGGGCCCAACTCGCACATTGGAAAGGAGACTGCACGTTGTAGCTTTCAGGTCTAGGGCAGTGTGGCACACCCAGAGCAGAAGTTCTACTTCAGCCAGATCAGGCCTGCAAAGAAACTGCGTTTCACAGGCCTTTGTAAGAGATGTTCCCGGTAGGCTGTAAGAGCACTGTGCAGAGCGAGTTGTTTCTTAGCTTCCCAAAGAGCTGGAAGGAAGATGCTCTGGGGCCCAACTCGCCCTTTGTTAAGAAGCCTGCACGTTGTGCCTTTCAGCTCTAGGGCAATGTGGCACACCCAGCGCAGAACTTCTACTTCAGCCACATCAGGCCTGCAAGGAAACTGCGTGTCACAGGCCTTTTTAAGAGATGTTCCCGGTAGGCTGTATGAGCACTGTGCAGAGCGAGTTGTTTCTTAGGTTCCCAAAGAGCTGGAAGCAAGATGCTCTGGCGCCCAACTCGCCCTTACGAATGCAGACTGCACGTTGTAGCTTTCAGCTCCAAGGCAATGTGGCGCAACCAGAGCAGAACTTGTACTTCAGCCAGATCAGGCCTGCAAAGAAACTGCGTTTCACAGGCCTTTGTAAGACATGTTCCCGGTAGGCTGTAAGAGCACTGTGCAGAGCGAGTTGTTTCTTAGCTTCCCAAAGAGCTGGAAGCAAGATGCTCTGGGGCCCAACTCGCCCTTTGTTAAGAAGCCTGCACGTTGTGCCTTTCAGCTCTAGGGCAATGAGGCACACCCAGGGCAGAAGTTCTACTTCAGCCAGATCAGGCCTGCAAAGAAACTGCGTTTCACAGGCCTTTGTAGGAGATGTTCCCGGTAGGCTGTAAGACCACTGTGCAGAGCGAGTTGTTTCTTAGCTTCCCAAAGAGCTGGAAGCAAGATGGTGTGGGGCCCAACTCGCCCTTTGTTAAGAAGCCTGCACGTTGTGCCTTTCAGCTCTAGGGCTATGTGCCACACCCAGGGCAGAAGTTCTACTTCAGCCTGATCAGGCCTGCAAAGAAAGTGCGTTTCACATGCCTTTGTAAGAGATGTTCCCGGTAGGCTGTAAGAGCACTGTGCAGAGCGAGTTGTTTCTTAGCTTCCCAAAGAGCTGGAAGCAAGATGCTCTGGGGCCCAACTCGCCCTTTGGAAAGCAGACGGCACGTTGTAGCTTTCAGCTCTAGGGCAATGTGGCACACCCTGGGCAGAAGTTCTACTTCAGCCAGATCAGGCCTGCAAAGAAACTGCGTTTCACAGGCCTTTGTAAGAGATGTTCCCGGTAGGCTGTAAGAGCACTGTGCAGAGCGAGTTGTTTCTTAGCTTCCCAAAGAGCTGGAAGCAAGATGCTCTGGGGCCCAACTCGCCCTTTCTTAAGAAGCCTGCACGTTGTGCCTTTCAGCTCTAGGGAAATGTGGCACACCCAGGGCAGAACTTCTACTTCAGCCAGATCAGGCCTGCAAAGAAACTGCGTTTCACAGGCCTTGGTAAGACATGTTCCCGGTAGGCTGTAAGAGCACTGTGCAGAGCGAGTTGTTTCTTAGCTTCCCAAAGAGCTGGAAGCAAGATGCTCTGGGGCCCAACTCGCCCTTTGGAAAGCAGACTGCACGTTGTAGCTTTCAGCTCTAGGGCAATGTGGCGCAACCAGAGCAGATCTTCTACTTCAGCCAGATCAGGCCTGCAAAGAAACTGCGTTTCACAGGCCTTTGTAAGACATGCTCCCGGTAGGCTGTAAGAGCACTGTGTAGAGCGAGTTGTTTCTTAGCTTCCCAAAGAGCTGGAAGCAAGATGCTGTGGTGCCCAACTCGCCCTTTTTTAGGAAGCCTGCACGTTGTGCCTTTCAGCTCTAGGGCAATGTGGCACACCCAGGGCAGAAGTTCTACTTCAGCCAGATCAGGCCTGCCAAGAAACTGCGTTTCACAGGCCTTTGTAAGAGATGTTCCCGGTAGGCTGTCAGAGCCCGGTGCAGAGCGAGTTGTTTCTTACCTTCCCAAAAAGGTTGAAGCAAGATGCTCTGGCGCCCAACTCGCCCTTTGTCAAGAAGCCCGCACGTTGTGCCTTTCAGCTCTGGGCAATGTGGCACACCCAGGGCAGAAGTTCTACTTCAGCCAGATCAGGCCTGCAAAGAAACTGCGTTTCACAGGCCTTTGTAAGAGATGTTCCCAGTAGGCTGTAAGAGCACTGTGCAGAGCGAGTTGTTTCTTAGCTTCCCAAAGAGCTGGAAGCAAGATGCTCTGGGGCCCAACTCGCCCTTTGTCAAGAAGCCCGCAGGTTGCGCCTTTCAGCTCTAGGGCAATGTGGCACACCCAGGGCAGAAGTTCTACTTCAGCCAGATCAGGCCTGCAAAGAAACTGCGTTTCACAGGCCTTTGTAAGAGATGTTCCCGGTAGGCTGTAAGAGCACTGTGCAGAGCGAGTTGTTTCTTAGCTTCCCAAAGAGCTGGAAGCAAGATGCTCTGGGGCCCAACTCGCCCTTTTTCAAGAAGCCCGCACGTTGTGTCTTTCAGCTCTAGGGCAATGTGGCACACCCAGGGCAGAAGTTCTACTTCAGCCAGATCAGGCCTGCAAAGAAAATGCATTTCACAGGCCTTTGTAAGAGATGTTCCCGGTAGGCTGTAAGAGCACTGTGCAGAGCGAGTTGTTTCTTAGCTTCCCAAAGAGCTGGAAGCAAGATGCTGTGGGGCCCAATTCGCCCTTTGTTAAGAAGCCTGCACGTTGTGCCTTTCAGCTCTAGGGCAATGTGGCACACCCAGGGCAGAAGTTGTACTTCAGCCAGATCAGGCCTGCAAAGAAACTGCGTTTCACAGGCCTTTGTAAGAGATGTTCCCGGTAGGCTGTAAGAGCACTGTGAAGAGCGAGTTGTTTCTTAGCTTCCCAAAGAGCTGGAAGCAAGATGCTCTGGGGCCCAACTCGCCCTTTGTCAAGAAGCCCGCACGTTGTGCCTTTCAGCTCTAGGGCAATGTGGCACACCCAGGGCAGAAGTTCTACTTCAGCCAGATCAGGCCTGCAAAGAAACTGCGTTTCACAGGCCTTTGGAAGAGATGTTCCCGGTAGGCTGTAAGAGCACTGTGCAGAGCGAGTTGTTTCTTAGCTTCCCAAAGAGCTGGAAGCAAGATGCTCTTGGGCCCAACTCGCCCTTTGTTAAGAAGCCTGCACGTTGTGCCTTTCAGCTCTAGGGCAATGTGGCACACCCAGGGCAGAAGTTCTACTTCAGCCAGATCAGGCCTGCAAAGAAACTGCATTTCACAGGCCTTGGTAAGACATGTTCCCGGTAGGCTGTAAGAGCACTGTGCAGAGCGAGTTGTTTCTTAGCTTCCCAAAGAGCTGGAAGCAAGATGCTCTGGGGCCCAACTCGCCCTTTGTTAAGAAGCCTGCACGTTGTGCCTTTCAGCTCTAGGGCAATGTGGCACACCCAGGGCAGAAGTTCTACTTCAGCCAGATCAGGCCTGCAAAGAAACTGCGTTTCACAGGCGTTTGTAAGAGATGTTCCCGGTAGGCTGTAAGAGCACTGTGCAGAGCGAGTTGTTTCTTAGCTTCCCAAAGAACTGGAAGCAAGATGCTGTGGGGCCCAACTCGCCCTTTTTTAAGAAGCCTGCACGTTGTGCCTTTCAGCTCTAGGGCTAGGTGCCACACCCAGGACAGAAGTTCTACTTCAGCCTGATCAGGCCTGCAAAGAAAGTGCGTTTCACAGGCCTTGGTAAGAAATGTTCCCGGTAGGCTGTAAGAGCACTGTGCAGAGCGAGTTGTTTCTTAGCTTCCCAAAGAGCTGGAAGCAAGATGCTCTGGGGCCCAACTCGCCCTTTGGAAAGCAGACGGCACGTTGTAGCTTTCAGCTCTAGGGCAATGTGGCACACCCTGGGCAGAAGTTCTACTTCAGCCAGATCAGGCCTGCAAAGACACTGCGTTTCACAGGCCTTTGTAAGAGATGTTCCCGGTAGGCTGTAAGAGCACTGTGCAGAGCGAGTTGTTTCTTAGCTTCCCAAAGAGCTGGAAACAAGATGCTCTGCGGCCCAACTCGCCCTTTGGAAAGGAGACTGCACGTTATAGCTCTCAGCTCTAGGGCAATGTGGCACACCCAGGGCAGAAGTTCTACTTCAGCCAGATCAGGCCTGCAAAGAAACTGCGTTTCACAGGCCTTTGTAAGAGATGTTCCCGGTAGGCTGTAAGAGCACTGTGCAGAGCGAGTTGTTTCTTAGCTTCCCAAAGAGCTGGAAGCAAGATGCTCTGGGGCCCAACTCGCCCTTTGTTAAGAAGCCTGCACGTTGTGCCTTTCAGCTCTAGGGCAATGAGGCACACCCAGGGCAGAACTTCTACTTCAGCCTTATCAGGCCTGCAAAGAAACTGCGTTTCACAGGCCTTGGTAAGAGATGTTCCCTGTAGGCTGTAAGAGCACTGTGCAGAGCGAGTTGTTTCTTAGGTTCCCAAAGAGCTGGAAGCAAGATGCTCTGGCGCCCAACTCGCCCTTTGGAAAGCAGATTGCACGTTGTAGCTTTCAGTTCTAGGCCAATGTGGCGCAACCAGAGCAGAAGTTCTACTTCAGCCATATCAGGCCTGCAAAGAAACTGCGTTTCACAGGCCTTTGTAAGAGATGTTCCCTGTAGGCTCTAAGAGCACTGTGCAGAGCGAGTTGTTTCTTAGCTTCCCAAAGAGCTGGAAGCAAGATGCTCTGGGGCCCAACTCGCCCTTTGTTAAGAAGCCTGCACGTTGTGCCTTTCAGCTCTAGGGCTAGGTGCCACACCCAGGGCAGAAGTTCTACTTCAGCCTGATCAGACCTGCAAAGAAAGTGCGTTTCACAGGCCTTTATAAGAGATGTTCCCTGTAGCCTGTAAGAGCACTGTGCAGAGCGAGTTGTTTCTTAGCTTCCCAAAGAGCTGGAAGCAAGATGCTCTGGGGCTCAACTCGCCCTTTGGAGTGCAGACGGCACGTTGTGCCTTTCAGCTCTAGGACTAGGTGGCACACCCAGGGCAGAAGTTCTACTTCAGCCAGATCAGGCCTGCAAAGAAACTGCGTTTCACAGGCCTTTGTAAGAGATGTTCCCGGTAGGCTGTAAGAGCACTGTGCAGAGCGAGTTGTTTCTTAGCTTCCCAAAGAGCTGGAAACAAGATGCTCTGCGGCCCAACTCGCCCTTTGGAAAGGAGACTGCACGTTATAGCTCTCAGCTCTAGGGCAATGTGGCACACCCAGGACAGAAGTTCTACTTCAGCCAGATCAGGCCTGCAAAGAAACTGCGTTTCACAGGCCTTTGTATGAGATGTTCCCGGTAGGCTGTAAGAGCACTGTGCAGAGCAAGTTGTTTCTTAGCTTCCCAAACAGCTGGAAGCAAGATGCTCTGGGGCCCAACTCGCCCTTTGTTAAGAAGCCTGCACGTTGTGCCTTTCAGCTCTAGGGCAATGTGGCACACCCACGGCAGAAGTTCTACTTCAGCCAGATCAGGCCTGCAAAGAAACTGCGTTTCACAGGCCTTTGTAAGATATGTTCCCGGTAGGCTGTAAGAACAGTGTGCAGAGCGAATTGTTTCTTAGCTTCCCAAAGAGCTGGAAGCAAGATGCTCTGGGGCCCAACTTGCCCTTTGGTAAGACGCCTGCACGTTGTGTCTTTCAGCTCTAGGGCAATGTGGCACACCCAGGGCAGAAGTTCTACTTCAGCCAGATCAGGCCTGCAAAGAAACTGCGTTTAACAGGCCTTTGTAAGAGATGTTCCCGGTAGGCTGTAAGAGCACTGTGCAGAGCGAGGTGTTTCTTAGCTTCCCAAAGAGCTGGAAGCAATATGCTCTGGGGCCCAACTCGCCCTTCGTTAAGAAGCCTGCACGTTGTGCCTTTCAGCTCTAGGGCAATGTGGCACACCCAGGGCAGAAGTTCTACTTCAGTCAGATCAGGCCTGCAAAGAAACTGCGTTTCACAGGCCTTTGTAAGAGATGTTCCCGGTAGGCTGTAAGAGAACTGTGATGAGCGAGTTGTTTCTTAGCTTCCCAAAGAGCTGGACGCAAGATGCTGTGGGGCCCAACTCGCCCTTTGTTAAGAAGCCTGCACGTTGTGCCTTTCAGCTCTAGGGCAATGTGGCACACCCAGGGCAGAAGTTCTACTTCAGCCAGATCAGGCTTGCAAAGAAACTGCGTTTCACAGGCCTTTGTAAGAGATGTTCCCGGTAGGCTGAAAGAGCACTGTGCAGAGCGAGTTGTTTCTTAGCTTCCCAAAGAGCTGGAAGCAAGATGCTCTGGGGCCCAACTCGCCCTTTGTTAAGAAGCCTGCACGTTGTGCCTTTCAGCTCTAGGGCAAAGTAGCACACCCAGCTCAGAAGCTCTACTTCAGCCAGAGCAGGCCTGCAAAGAAACTGTGTTTCACAGGCCTGTGTAAGACATGTTCCCGATAGCCTGTAAGAGCACTGTGCAGAGCGAGTTGTTTCTTAGCTTCCCAAAGAGCTGGAAGTAAGATGCTGTGGGGCCCAACTCGCCCTTTGTTAAGAAGCCTGCACGTTGTGCCTTTCAGCTCTAGGGCAATGTGGCACACCCAGGGCAGAAATTCTACTTCAGCCAGATCAGGCATGCAAAGAAACTGTGTTTCACAGGCCTTTGTAAGAGATGTTCCCGGTAGGCAGTAAGAGCACTGTGCAGAGCGAGTTGTTTCTTAGCTTCCCAAAGAGCTGGAAGCAAGATGCTCTGGGGCCCAACTCGCCCTTTGTTAAGAAGCCTGCACGTTGTGCCTTTCAGCTCTAGGGCAAAGTGGCACACCCAGCTCAGAAGTTCTACTTCAGCCAGATCAGGCCTGCAAAGAAACTGCGTTTCCCATGCCTTTGTAAGAGATGTTCCCGGTAGGCTGTAAGAGCACTGTGCAGAGCGAGTTGTTTCTTAGCTTCCCAAAGAGCTGGAAGCAAGATGCTGTGGGGCCCAACTCGCCCTTTGTTAAGAAGCCTGCATGTTGTGCCTTTCAGCTCTAGGGCAATGTGGCACACCCAGGGCAGAAGTTCTACTTCAGCCAGATCAGGCCTGCAAAGAAACTGCGTTTCACAGGCCTTTGTAAGAGATGTTCCCGGTAGGCTGTAAGAGCACTGTGCAGAGCGAGTTGTTTCTTAGCTTCCCAAAGAGCTGGAAGCAAGATGCTGTGGGGCCCAACTCGCCCTTTGTTAACAAGCCTGCACGCTGTGCCTTTCAGCTCTAGGGCAATGTGGCACACCCAGGGCAGAAGTTCTACTTCAGCCAGATCAGGCCTGCAAAGAACTGCATTTCACAGGCCTTTGTAAGAGATGTTCTCGGTAGGCTGTAAGAGCAGTGTGCATAGCGAGTTGTTTCTTAGCTTCCCAAAGAGCTTGAAGCAATGTGCTGTGGGGCCCAACTCGCCCTTTGTTAAGAAGCCTGCACGTTGTGCCTTTCAGCTCTAGGGCAATGTGGCACACGCAGGGCAGAAGTTCTACTGAAGCCAGATCAGGCCTGCAAAGAAACTGCGTTTCACAGGCCTTTGTAAGAGATGTTCCCGGTAGGCTGTAAGAGCACTGTGCAGAGCGAGTTGTTTCTTAGCTTCCCAAAGAGCTGGAAGCAAGATGCTCTGGGGCCCAACTCGCCCTTTGTTAAGAAGCCTGCTCGTTGTGCCTTTCAGCTCTAGGGCAAAGTGGCACATCCAGCTCAGAAGTTCTACTTCAGCCAGAGCAGGCCTGCAAAGAAACTGCGTTTCACAGGCCTTTGTAAGAGATGTTCCCAGTAGGCTGTAAGAGCACTGTGCAGAGCGAGTTGTTTCTTAGCTTCCCAAAGAGCTGGAAGCAAGATGCTGTGGGGCCCAACTCGCCCTTTGTTAAGAAGCCTGCACGTTGTGCCTTTCAGCTCTAGGGCAATGTGGCACACCCAGGGCAGAAGTTCTACTTCAGCCAGATCAGGCCTGCAAAGAAAGTGCGTTTCACAGGCCTTTGTAAGAGATGTTCCCGGTAGGCTGTAAGAGCACTGTGCAGAGCGAGTTGTTTCTTAGCTTCCCAAAGAGCTGGAAGCAAGATGCTCTGGGGCCAATTCACCCTTTGTTAAGAAGCCTGCACGTTGTGCCTTTCAGCTCTAGGGCAATGTGGCACACCCAGGGCAGAAGGTCTACTTCAGCCAGATCAGGCCTGCAAAGAAACTGTGTTTCACAGGCCTTTGTAAGAGATGTTCCCGGTAGGCTGTAAGAGCACTGTGCAGAGCGAGTTCTTTCTTAGCTTCCCAAAGAGCTGGAAGCAAGATGCTCTGGGGCCCAACTCGCCATTTGTTAAGAAGCCTGCACGTTGTGCCTTTCAGCTCTAGGGCAAAGTGGCACACCCAGCTCAGAAGTTCTACTTCAGCCAGAGCAGGCCTGCAAAGAAACTGCGTTCCACAGGCCTTTGTAAGAGATGTTCCCGGTAGGCTGTGAGAGCACTGTGCAGAGCGAGTTGTTTCTTAGCTTCCCAAAGAGCTGGAAGCAAGATGCTCTGGGGCCCAACTCGCCCTTTGTTAAGAAGCCTGCACGTTGTGCCTTTCAGCTCTAGGGCAATGTGGCACACCCAGGGCAGAAGTTCTACTTCAGCAAGATCAGGCCTGCAAAGAAACTGTGTTTCACAGGCCTTTGCAAGAGATGTTCCCGGTAGGCTGGAAGAGCAGTGTGCAGAGCGAGTTGTTTCTTAGCTTCCCAAAGAGCTGGAAGCAAGATGCTGTGGGGCGCAAATCGCCCTTTGTTAAGAAGCCTGCACGTTGTGCCTTTCAGCTCTAGGGCAATGTGGCACACCCAGGGCAGAAATTCTACTTCAGCCAGATCAGGCATGCAAAGAAACTGTGTTTCACAGGCCTTTGTAAGAGATGTTCCCGGTAGGCAGTAAGAGCACTGTGCAGAGCGAGTTGTTTCTTAGCTTCCCAAAGAGCTGGAAGCAAGATGCTCTGGGGCCCAACTCGCCCTTTGTTAAGAAGCCTGCACGTTGTGCCTTTCAGCTCTAGGGCAAAGTGGCACACCCAGCTCAGAAGTTCTACTTCAGCCAGATCAGGCCTGCAAAGAAACTGCGTTTCACAGGCCTTTGTAAGAGATGTTCCCGGTAGGCTGTAAGAGCACTGTGCAGAGCGAGTTGTTTCTTAGCTTCCCAAAGAGCTGGAAGCAAGATGCTCTGGGGCCCAACTCGCCCTTTGTTAAGAAGCCTGCACGTTGTGCCTTTCAGCTCTAGGGCAATGTGGCACACCCAGGGCAGAAGTTCTACTTCAGCCAGATCAGGCCTGCAAAGAAACTGCGTTTCACAGGCCTTTGTAAGAGATGTTGCCGGTAGGCTGTAAGAGCACTGTGCAGAGCGAGTTGTTTCTTAGCTTCCCAAAGAGCTGGAAGCAAGCTGCTGTGGGGCCCAACTCACCCTTTGTTAAGAAGCCTGCACGTTGTGCCTTTCAGCTCTAGGGCAATGTGGCACACCCAGGGCAGAAATTCTACTTCAGCCAGATCAGGCCTGCAAAGAAACTGTGTTTCACAGGCCTTTGTAAGAGATGTTCCCGGTAGGCTGTAAGAGCACTGTGCTGAGCGAGTTGTTTCTTAGCTTCGCAAAGAGCTGGAAGCAAGATGCTCTGGGGCCCAACTCGCCCTTTGTTAAGAAGCCTGCACGTTGTGCCTTTCAGCTCTAGGGCAAAGTGGCACATCCAGCTCAGAAGTTCTACTTCAGCCAGAGCAGGCCTGCAAAGAAACTGCGTTTCACAGGCCTTTGTAAGAGATGTTCCCAGTAGGCTGTAAGAGCACTGTGCAGAGCGAGTTGTTTCTTAGCTTCCCAAAGAGCTGGAAGCAAGATGCTGTGGGGCCCAACTCGCCCTTTGTTAAGAAGCCTGCACGTTGTGCCTTTCAGCTCTAGGGCAATGTGGCACACCCACGGCAGAAGTTCTACTTCAGCCAGATCAGGCCTGCAAAGAAAGTGCGTTTCACAGGCCTTTGTAAGAGATGTTCCCGGTAGGCTGTAAGAGCACTGTGCAGAGCGAGTTGTTTCTTAGCTTCCCAAAGAGCTGGAAGCAAGATGCTCTGGGGCCCAATTCGCCCTTTGTTAAGAAGCCTGCACGTTGTGCCTTTCAGCTCTAGGGCAATGTGGCACACCCAGGGCAGAAGGTCTACTTCAGCCAGATCAGGCCTGCAAAGAAACTGTGTTTCACAGGCCTTTGTAAGAGATGTTCCCGGTAGGCTGTAAGAGCACTGTGCAGAGCGAGTTCTTTCTTAGCTTCCCAAAGAGCTGGAAGCAAGATGCTCTAGGGCCCAACTCGCCATTTGTTAAGAAGCCTGCACGTTGTGCCTTTCAGCTCTAGGGCAAAGTGGCACACCCAGCTCAGAAGTTCTACTTCAGCCAGAGCAGGCCTGCAAAGAAACTGCGTTCCACAGGCCTTTGTAAGAGATGTTCCCGGTAGGCTGTAAGAGCACTGTGCAGAGCGAGTTGTTTCTTAGCTTCCAAAAGAGCTGGAAGCAAGATGCTCTGGGGCCCAACTCGCCCTTTGTTAAGAAGCCTGCACGTTGTGCCTTTCAGCTCTAGGGCAATGTGGCACACCCAGGGCAGAAGTTCTACTTCAGCAAGATCAGGCCTGCAAAGAAACTGTGTTTCACAGGCCTTTGCAAGAGATGTTCCCGGTAGGCTGGAAGAGCAGTGTGCAGAGCGAGTTGTTTCTTAGCTTCCCAAAGAGCTGGAAGCAAGATGCTCTGGGGCCCAACTCGCCCTTTGTTAAGAAGCCTGCACGTTGTGCCTTTCAGCTCTAGGGCAATGTGGCACACGCAGGGCAGAAGTTCTACTTCAGCCAGATCAGGCCTGCAAAGAAACTGCGTTTCACAGGCGTTTGTAAGAGATGTTCCCGGTAGGCTGTAAGAGCACTGTGCAGAGCGAGTTGTTTCTTACCTTCCCAAAGAGCTGGAAGCAAGATGCTGTCTGGCCCAACTTGCCCTTTGTTAAGAAGCCTGCACGTTGTGCCTTTCAGCTCTAGGGCAATGTGGCACACCCAGGGCAGAAATTCTACTTCAGCCAGATCAGGCCTGCAAAGAAACTGTGTTTCACAGTCCTTTGTAAGAGATGTTCCCGGTAGGCTGTAAGAGCACTGTGCAGAGCGAGTTGTTTCTTAGCTTCCCAAAGAGCTGGAAGCAAGATGCTCTGGGGCCCAACTCGCCCTTTGTTAAGAAGCCTGCACGTTGTGCCTTTCAGCTCTAGGGCAAAGTGGCACACCCAGCTCAGAAGTTCTACTTCAGCCAGAGCAGGCCTGCAAAGAAACTGCGTTTCACAGGCCTTTGGAAGAGATGTTCCCGGTAGGCTGTAAGAGCACTGTGCAGAGCGAGTTGTTTCTTAGCTTCCCAAAGAGCTGGAAGCAAGATGCTGTGGGGCCCAACTCTCCCTTTGTTAAGAAGCCTGCACGTTGTGCCTTTCAGCTCTAGGGCAATGTGGCACACCCAGGGCAGAAGTTCTACTTCAGCCAGATCAGGCCTGCAAAGAAACTGCGTTTCACAGGCCTCTGTAAGAGATGTTGCCGGTAGGCTGTAAGAGCACTGTGCAGAGCGAGTTGTTTCTTAGCTTCCCAAAGAGCTGGAAGCAAGATGCTCTGGGGCCCAACTCGCCCTTTGTTAAGAAGCCTGCACGTTGTACCTTTCAGCTCTAGGGCAATGTGGCACACCCAGGGCAGAAGTTCTACTTCAGCCAGATCAGGCCTGTAAAGAAACTGCATTTCACAGGCCTTTGTAAGAGATGTTCTCGGTAGGCTGTAAGAGCAGTGTGCATAGCGAGTTGTTTCTTAGCTTCGCAAAGAGCTTTAAGCAATATGCTGTGGGGCCCAACTCGCCCTTTGTTAAGAAGCCTGCACGTTGTGCCTTTCAGCTCTAGGACAATGTGGCACACCCAGGGCAGAAGTTCTACTTCAGCCAGATCAGGCCTGCACAGAAACTGCGTTTCACAGGCCTCTGTAAGAGATGTTGCCGGTAGGCTGTAAGAGCACTGTGCAGAGCGAGTTGTTTCTTAGCTTCCCAAAGAGCTGGAAGCAATATGCTGTGGGGCCCAACTCTCCCTTTGTTAAGAAGCCTGCACGTTGTGCCTTTCAGCTCTAGGCCAATGTGGCACACCCAGGGCAGAAGTTCTACTTCAGCCAGATCAGGCCTGCAAAGAAAGTGCGTTTCACAGGCCTTTGTAAGAGATGTTCCCGGTAGGCTGTAAGAGCACTGTGCAGAGCGAGTTGTTTCTTAGCTTCCCAAAGAGCTGGAAGCAAGATGCTCTGGGGCCCAACTCGCCCTTTGTTAAGAAGCCTGCACGTTGTGCCTTTCAGCTCTAGGGCAATGTGGCACACCCAGGGCAGAAGTTCTACTTCAGCCAGATCAGGCCTGTAAAGAAACTGCATTTCACAGGCCTTTGTAAGAGATGTTCTCGGTAGGCTGTAAGAGCAGTGTGCATAGCGAGTTGTTTCTTAGCTTCGCAAAGAGCTTTAAGCAATCTGCTGTGGCGCCCAACTCGCCCTTTGTTAAGAAGCCTGCACGTTGTGCCTTTCAGCTCTAGGACAATGTGGCACACCCAGGGCAGAAGTTCTACTTCAGCCAGATCAGGCCTGCAAAGAAACTGCGTTTCACAGGCCTCTGTAAGAGATGTTGCCGGTAGGCTGTAAGAGCACTGTGCAGAGCGAGTTGTTTCTTAGCTTCCCAAAGAGCTGGAAGCAAGATGCTCTGGGGCCCAACTCGCCCTTTGTTAAGAAGCCTGCACGTTGTGCCTTTCAGCTCTAGGGCAATGTGGCACACCCACGGCAGAAGTTCTACTTCAGCCAGATCAGGCCTGCAAAGAAACTGCATTTCACAGGCCTTTGTAAGAGATGTTCTCGGTAGCCTGTAAGAGCAGTGTGCATAGCGAGTTGTTTCTTAGCTTCCCAAAGAGCTTGAAGCAATATGCTGTGGGGCCCAACTCGCCCTTTGTTAAGAAGCCTGCACGTTGTGCCTTTCAGCTCTATGGCAATGTGGCACACCCAGGGCCTAAGTTCTACTTCAGCCAGATCAGGCCTGCAAAGAAACTGCGTTTCACAGGCCTCTGTAAGAGATGTTGCCGGTAGGCTGTAAGAGCACTGTGCAGAGCGAGTTGTTTCTTAGCTTCCCAAAGAGCTGGAAGCAATATGCTGTGGGGCCCAACTCGCCCTTTGTTAAGAAGCCTGCACGTTGTGCCTTTTAGCTCTAGGGCAATGTGGCACACCCACGGCATAAGTTATACTTCAGCCAGATCAGGCCTGCAAATAAACTGCATTTCACAGGCCTTTGTAAGAGATGTTCTCGGTAGCCTGTAAGAGCAGTGTGCATAGCGAGTTGTTTCTTAGCTTCCCAAAGTGCTTGAAGCAATATGCTGTGGGGCCCAACTCTCCCTTTGTTAAGAAGCCTGCACGTTGTGCCTTTCAGCTCTAGGGCAATGTGGCACACCCAGGGCAGAAGTTCTACTTCAGCCAGATCAGGCCTGCAAAGAAAGTGCGTTTCACAGGCCTTTGTAAGAGATGTTCCTGGTAGGCTGTAAGAGCACTGTGCAGAGCGAGTTGTTTCTTAGCTTCCCAAAGAGCTGGAAGCAAGATGCTCTGGGGCCCAACTCGCCCTTTGTTAAGAAGCCTGCACGTTGTGCCTTTCAGCTCTAGGGCAATGTGGCACACCCAGGGCAGAAGTTCTACTTCAGCCAGATCAGGCCTGTAAAGAAACTGCATTTCACAGGCCTTTGTAAGAGATGTTCTCGGTAGGCTGTAAGAGCAGTGTGCATAGCGAGTTGTTTCTTAGCTTCGCAAAGAGCTTTAAGCAATCTGCTGTGGGGCCCAACTCGCCCTTTGTTAAGAAGCCTGCACGTTGTGCCTTTCAGCTCTAGGACAATGTGGCACACCCAGGGCAGAAGTTCTACTTCAGCCAGATCAGGCCTGCAAAGAAACTGCGTTTCACAGGCCTCTGTAAGAGATGTTGCCGGTAGGCTGTAAGAGCACTGTGCAGAGCGAGTTGTTTCTTAGCTTCCCAAAGAGCTGGAAGCAAGATTCTCTGGGGCCCAACTCGCCCTTTGTTAAGAAGCCTGCACGTTGTGCCTTTCAGCTCTAGGGCAATGTGGCACACCCACGGCAGAAGTTCTACTTCAGCCAGATCAGGCCTGCAAAGAAACTGCATTTCACAGGCCTTTGTAAGAGATGTTCTCGGTAGCCTGTAAGAGCAGTGTGCATAGCGAGTTGTTTCTTAGCTTCCCAAAGAGCTTGAAGCAATATGCTGTGGGGCCCAACTCGCCCTTTGTTAAGAAGCCTGCACGTTGTGCCTTTCAGCTCTAGGACAATGTGGCACACCCAGGGCCGAAGTTCTACTTCAGCCAGATCAGGCCTGCAAAGAAACTGCGTTTCACAGGCCTCTGTAAGAGATGTTGCCGGTAGGCTGTAAGAGCACTGTGCAGAGCGAGTTGTTTCTTAGCTTCCCAAAGAGCTGGAAGCAATATGCTGTGGGGCCCAACTCACCCTTTGTTAAGAAGCCTGCACGTTGTGCCTTTCAGCTCTAGGGCAATGTGGCACACCCAGGGCAGAAGTTCTACTTCAGCCAGATCAGGCCTGCAAAGAAAGTGCGTTTCACAGGCCTTTGTAAGAGATGTTCCCGGTAGGCTGTAAGAGCACTGTGCAGAGCGAGTTGTTTCTTAGCTTCCCAAAGAGCTGGAAGCAAGATGCTCTGGGGCCCAACTCGCCCTTTGTTAAGAAGCCTGCACGTTGTGCCTTTCAGCTCTAGGGCAATGTGGCACACCCAGGGCAGAAGTTCTACTTCAGCCAGATCAGGCCTGTAAAGAAACTGCATTTCACAGGCATTTGTAAGAGATGTTCTCGGTAGGCTGTAAGAGCAGTGTGCATAGCGAGTTGTTTCTTAGCTTCGCAAAGAGCTTTAAGCAATCTGCTGTGGGGCCCAACTCGCCCTTTGTTAAGAAGCCTGCACGTTGTGCCTTTCAGCTCTAGGACAATGTGGCACACCCAGGGCAGAAGTTCTACTTCAGCCAGATCAGGCCTGCAAAGAAACTGCGTTTCACAGGCCTCTGTAAGAGA
The DNA here is from genome assembly GCF_037783145.1 of Equus przewalskii. NCBI lineage: Eukaryota > Metazoa > Chordata > Mammalia > Perissodactyla > Equidae > Equus > Equus przewalskii. The sequence continues at coordinate 17,347 of NW_027228371.1, forward strand.
TGTTGCCGGTAGGCTGTAAGAGCACTGTGCAGAGCGAGTTGTTTCTTAGCTTCCCAAAGAGCTGGAAGCAAGATGCTCTGGGGCCCAACTCGCCCTTTGTTAAGAAGCCTGCACGTTGTGCCTTTCAGCTCTAGGGCAATGTGGCACACCCACGGCAGAAGTTCTACTTCAGCCAGATCAGGCCTGCAAAGAAACTGCATTTCACAGGCCTTTGTAAGAGATGTTCTCGGTAGCCTGTAAGAGCAGTGTGCATAGCGAGTTGTTTCTTAGCTTCCCAAAGAGCTTGAAGCAATATGCTGTGGGGCCCAACTCGGCCTTTGTTAAGAAGCCTGCACGTTGTGCCTTTCAGCTCTAGGACAATGTGGCACACCCGGGCCGAAGTTCTACTTCAGCCAGATCAGGCCTGCAAAGAAACTGCGTTTCACAGGCCTCTGTAAGAGATGTTGCCGGTAGGCTGTAAGAGCACTGTGCAGAGCGAGTTGTTTCTTAGCTTCCCAAAGAGCTGGAAGCAATATGCTGTGGGGCCCAACTCGCCCTTTGTTAAGAAGCCTGCACGTTGTGCCTTTCAGCTCTAGGGCAATGTGGCACACCCACGGCAGAAGTTCTACTTCAGCCAGATCAGGCCTGCAAAGAAACTGCGTTTCACATGCCTTTGTAAGAGATGTTCTCGGTAGCCTGTAAGAGCAGTGTGCATAGCGAGTTGTTTCTTAGCTTCCCAAAGAGCTTGAAGCAATATGCTGTGGGGCCCAACTCTCCCTTTGTTAAGAAGCCTGCACGTTGTGCCTTTCAGCTCTAGGGCAATGTGGCACACCCAGGGCAGAAGTTCTACTTCAGCCAGATCAGGCCTGCAAAGAAACTGCGTTTCACAGGCCTTGGTAAGAGATGTTCCCGGTAGGCTGTAAGAGCACTGTGCAGAGCGAGTTGTTTCTTAGCTTCCCAAAGAGCTGGAAGCAAGATGCTCTGGGGCCCAATTCGCCCTTTGTTAAGAAGCCTGCACGTTGTGCCTTTCAGCTCTAGGGCAATGTGGCACACCCAGGGCAGAAGTTCTACTTCAGCCAGATCAGGCCTGCAAAGAAACTGCATTTCACAGGCCTTTGTAAGAGATGTTCCCGGTAGGCTATAAGAGCACTGTGCAGAACGAGTTGTTTCTCAGCTTCCCAAAGAGCTGGAAGCAAGAGGCTGTGGGGCCCAACTCGCCCTTTGTTAAGAAGCCTGCACGTTGTGCCTTTCAGCTCTAGGGCAATGTGGCACACCCATGGCAGAAATTCTACTTCAGCCAGATCAGGCCTGCAAAGAAACTGTGTTTCACAGGCCTTTGTAAGAGATGTTCCCTGTAGTCTGTAAGAGCACTGTGCAGAGCGAGTTCTTTCTTAGCTTCCCAAAGAGCTGGAAGCAAGATGCTCTGGGGCCCAACTCGCCATTTGTTAAGAAGCCTGCACGTTGTGCCTTTCAGCTCTAGGGCAAAGTGGCACACCCAGCTCAGAAGTTCTACTTCAGCCAGAGCAGGCCTGCAAAGAAACTGCGTTTCACAGGCCTTTGTAAGAGATGTTCCCGGTAGGCTGTAAGAGCACTGTGCAGAGCGAGTTCTTTCTTAGCTTCCCAAAGAGCTGGAAGCAAGATGCTGTGGGGCCCAACTCGCCCTTTGTTAAGAAGCCTGCACGTTGTGCCTTTCAGCTCTAGGGCAATGTGGCACACCCAGGGCAGAAGTTCTACTTCTGCCAGATCAGGCCTGCAAAGAAACTGCGTTTCACAGGCCTCTGTAAGAGATGTTCCCGGTAGGCTGTAAGAGCACTGTGCAGAGCGAGTTGTTTCTTAGCTTCCCAAAGAGCTGGAAGCAAGATGCTCTGGGGCCCAACTTGCCCTTTGTTAAGAAGCCTGCACGTTGTGCCTTTCAGCTCTAGGGCAATGTGGCACACCCACGGCAGAAGTTCTACTTCAGCCAGATCAGGCCTTCAAAGAAACTGCATTTCACAGGCCTTTGTAAGAGATGTTCTCGGTAGCCTGTAAGAGCAGTGTGCATAGCGAGTTGTTTCTTAGCTTCCCAAAGAGCTTGAAGCAATATGCTGTGGGGCCCAACTCGCCCTTTGTTAAGAAGCCTGCACGTTGTGCCTTTCAGCTCTAGGACAATGTGGCACACCCAGGGCCGAAGTTCTACTTCAGCCAGATCAGGCCTGCAAAGAAACTGCGTTTCACAGGCCTCTGTAAGAGATGTTGCCGGTAGGCTGTAAGAGCACTGTGCAGAGCGAGTTGTTTCTTAGCTTCCCAAAGAGCTGGAAGCAATATGCTGTGGGGCCCAACTCGCCCTTTGTTAAGAAGCCTGCGCGTTGTGCCTTTCAGCTCTAGGGCAATGTGGCACACCCACGGCAGAAGTTCTACTTCAGCCAGATCAGGCCTGCAAAGAAACTGCATTTCACAGGCCTTTGTAAGAGATGTTCTCGGTAGCCTGTAAGAGCAGTGTGTATAGCGAGTTGTTTCTTAGCTTCCCAAAGAGCTTGAAGCAATATGCTGTGGGGCCCAACTCGCCCTTTGTTAAGAAGCCTGCACGTTGTGCCTTTCAGCTCTAGGGCAATGTGGCACACCCAGGGCAGAAGTTCTACTTCAGCCAGATCAGGCCTGCAAAGAAACTGCGTTTCACAGGCCTCTGTAAGAGATGTTCCCGGTAGGCTGTAAGAGCACTGTGCAGAGCGAGTTGTTTCTTAGCTTCCCAAAGAGCTGGAAGCAAGATGCTCTGGGGCCCAACTTGCCCTTTGTTAAGAAGCCTGCACGTTGTGCCTTTCAGCTCTAGGGCAATGTGGCACACCCAGGGCAGAAGTTCTACTTCAGCCAGATCAGGCCTGCAAAGAAACTGCGTTTCACAGGCCTTTGTAAGAGATGTTCCCGGTAGGCTGTAAGAGCAGTGTGCATAGCGAGTTGTTTCTTAGCTTCGCAAAGAGCTTGAAGCAATATGCTGTGGGGCCCAACTCGCCCTTTGTTAAGAAGCCTGCACGTTGTGCCTTTCAGCTCTAGGGCAATGTGGCACACCCAGCTCAGAAGTTCTACTTCAGCCAGAGCAGGCCTGCAAAGAAACTGCGTTTCACAGGCCTTTGTAAGAGATATTCCCGGTAGGCTGTAAGAGCACTGTGCAGAGCAAGTTGTTTCTTAGCTTCCCAAAGAGCTGGAAGCAAGATGCTCTGGGGCCCAATTCGCCCTTTGGTAAGAAGCCTGCACGTTGTGCCTTTCAGCTCTAGGGCAATGTGGCACACCCAGGGCAGAAGTTCTACTTCAGCCAGATCAGGCCTGCAAAGAAACTGCGTTTCACAGGCCTTTGTAAGAGATGTTCCCGGTAGGCTGTAAGAGCACTGTGCAGAGCGAGTTGTTTCTTAGCTTCCCAAAGAGCTGGAAGCAAGATGCTGTGGGGCCCAACTCGCCCTTTGTTAAGAAGCCTGCACGTTGTGCCTTTCAGCTCTAGGGCAATGTGGCACACCCACGGCAGAAGTTCTACTTCAGCCAGATCAGGCCTTCAAAGAAACTGCATTTCACAGGCCTTTGTAAGAGATGTTCTCGGTAGCCTGTAAGAGCAGTGTGCATAGCGAGTTGTTTCTTAGCTTCCCAAAGAGCTTGAAGCAATATGCTGTGGGGCCCAACTCGCCCTTTGTTAAGAAGCCTGCACGTTGTGCCTTTCAGCTCTAGGACAATGTGGCACACCCAGGGCCGAAGTTCTACTTCAACCAGATCAGGCCTGCAAAGAAACTGCGTTTCACAGGCCTCTGTAAGAGATGTTGCCGGTAGGCTGTAAGAGCACTGTGCAGAGCGAGTTGTTTCTTAGCTTCCCAAAGAGCTGGAAGCAATATGCTGTGGGGCCCAACTCGCCCTTTGTTAAGAAGCCTGCACGTTGTGCCTTTCAGCTCTAGGGCAATGTGGCACACCCACGGCAGAAGTTCTACTTCAGCCAGATCAGGCCTGCAAAGAAACTGCGTTTCACAGGCCTTTGTAAGAGATGTTCTCGGTAGCCTGTAAGAGCAGTGTGCATAGCGAGTTGTTTCTTAGCTTCCCAAAGAGCTTGAAGCAATATGCTGTGGGGCCCAACTCTCCCTTTGTTAAGAAGCCTGCACGTTGTGCCTTTCAGCTCTAGGGCAATGCGGCACACCCAGGGCAGAAGTTCTACTTCAGCCAGATCATGCCTGCAAAGAAACTGCGTTTCACAGGCCTTTGTAAGAGATGTTCCCGGTAGGCTGTAAGAGCACTGTGCAGAGCGAGTTGTTTGTTAGCTTCCCAAAGAGCTGGAAGCAAGATGCTCTGGGGCCCAATTCGCCCTTTGGTAAGAAGCCTGCACGTTGTGCCTTTCAGCTCTAGGTCAATGTGGCACACCCAGGGCAGAAGTTCTACTTCAGCCAGATCAGGCCTGCAAAGAAACTGCATTTCACAGGCCTTTGTAAGAGATGTTCCTGGTAGGCTGTAAGAGCACTGTGCAGAGCGAGTTCTTTCTTAGCTTCCCAAAGAGCTGGAAGCAAGATGCTCTGGGGCCCAACTCGCCATTTGTTAAGACGCCTGCACGTTGTGCCTTTCAGCTCTAGGGCAAAGAGGCACACCCAGCTCAGAAGTTCTACTTCAGCCAGAGCAGGCCTGCAAAGAAACTGCGTTTCACAGGCCTTTGTAAGAGATGTTCCCGCTAGGCTGTAAGAGCACTGTGCAGAGCGAGTTCTTTCTTAGCTTCCCAAAGAGCTGGAAGCAAGATGCTCTGGGGCCCAACTCGCCCTTTGTTAAGAAGCCTGCACGTTGTGCCTTTCAGCTCTAGGGCAATGTGGCACACCCAGGGCAGAAGTTCTACTTCAGCCAGAGCAGGCCTGTAAAGAAACTGCATTTCACAGGCCTTTGTAAGAGATGTTCCCGCTAGGCTGTAATAGCAGTGTGCATAGCGAGTTGTTTCTTAGCTTCGCAAAGAGCTTGAAGCAATATGCTGTGGGGCCCAACTCGCCCTTTGTTAAGAAGCCTGCACGTTGTGCCTTTCAGCTCTAGGACAATGTGGCACACCCAGGGCAGAAGTTCTACTTCAGCCAGATCAGGCCTGCAAAGAAACTGCGTTTCACAGGCCTCTGTAAGAGATGTTGCCGGTAGGCTGTAAGAGCACTGTGCAGAGCGAGTTGTTTCTTAGCTTCCCAAAGAACTGGAAGCAAGATGCTCTGGGGCCCAACTCGCCCTTTGTTAAGAAGCCTTCACGTTGTGCCTTTCAGCTCTAGGGCAATGTGGCACACCCACGGCAGAAGTTCTACTTCAGCCAGATCAGGCCTGCAAAGAAACTGCATTTCACAGGCCTTTGTAAGAGATGTTCTCGGTAGGCTGTAAGAGCAGTGTGCATAGCGAGATGTTTCTTAGCTTCCCAAAGAGCTTGAAGCAATATGCTGTGGGGCGCAACTCGCCCTTTTTTAAGAAGCCGGCACGTTGTGCCTTTCAGCTCTAGGGCAAAGAGGCACACCCAGCTCAGAAGTTCTACTTCAGCCAGAGCAGGCCTGCAAAGAAACTGCGTTTCACAGGCCTTTGTAAGAGATGTTCCCGGTAGGCTGTAAGAGCACTGTGCAGAGCGAGTTGTTTGTTAGCTTCCCAAAGAGCTGGAAGCAAGATGCTCTGGGGCCCAATTCGCCCTTTGGTAAGAAGCCTGCATGTTGTGCCTTTCAGCTCTAGGGCAATGTGGCACACCGAGGGCAGAAGTTCTACTTCAGCCAGAGCAGGCCTGCAAAGAAACTGCGTTTCACAGGCCTTTGTAAGAGATGTTCCCGCTAGGCTGTAAGAGCACTGTGCAGAGCGAGTTCTTTCTTAGCTTCCCAAAGAGCTGGAAGCAAGATGCTCTGGGGCCCAACTCGCCCTTTGTTAAGAAGCCTGCACGTTGTGCCTTTCAGCTCTAGGGCAATGTGGCACACCCAGGGCAGAAGTTCTACTTCAGCCAGAGCAGGCCTGTAAAGAAACTGCATTTCACAGGCCTTTGTAAGAGATGTTCCCGCTAGGCTGTAATAGCAGTGTGCATAGCGAGTTGTTTCTTAGCTTCGCAAAGAGCTTGAAGCAATATGCTGTGGGGCCCAACTCGCCCTTTGTTAAGAAGCCTGCACGTTGTGCCTTTCAGCTCTAGGGCAATGTGGCACACCCAGGGCAGAAGTTCTACTTCAGCCAGATCAGGCCTGCAAAGAAACTGCGTTTCACAGGCCTCTGTAAGAGATGTTGCCGGTAGGCTGTAAGAGCACTGTGCAGAGCGAGTTGTTTCTTAGCTTCCCAAAGAACTGGAAGCAAGATGCTCTGGGGCCCAACTCGCCCTTTGTTAAGAAGCCTGCACGTTGTGCCTTTCAGCTCTAGGGCAATGTGGCACACCCACGGCAGAAGTTCTACTTCAGCCAGATCAGGCCTGCAAAGAAACTGCATTTCACAGGCCTTTGTAAGAGATGTTCTCGGTAGGCTGTAAGAGCAGTGTGCATAGCGAGATGTTTCTTAGCTTCCCAAAGAGCTTGAAGCAATATGCTGTGGGGCGCAACTCGCCCTTTTTTAAGAAGCCGGCACGTTGTGCCTTTCAGCTCTAGGGCAAAGAGGCACACCCAGCTCAGAAGTTCTACTTCAGCCAGAGCAGGCCTGCAAAGAAACTGCGTTTCACAGGCCTTTGTAAGAGATGTTCCCGGTAGGCTGTAAGAGCACTGTGCAGAGCGAGTTGTTTGTTAGCTTCCCAAAGAGCTGGAAGCAAGATGCTCTGGGGCCCAATTCGCCCTTTGGTAAGAAGCCTGCATGTTGTGCCTTTCAGCTCTAGGGCAATGTGGCACACCGAGGGCAGAAGTTCTACTTCAGCCAGATCCGGCCTACAAAGAAACTGCGTTTCACAGGCCTTTGTAAGAGATGTTCCCGGTAGGCTGTAAGAGCACTGTGCAGAGCGAGTTGTTTCTTAGCTTCCCAAAGAGCTGGAAGCAAGATGCTCTGGGGCCCAATTCGCCCTTTGTTAAGAAGCCTGCACGTTGTGCCTTTCAGCTCTAGGGCAATGTGGCACACCCAGGGCAGAAGTTCTACTTCAGCCAGATCAGGCCTGCAAAGAAACTGCATTTCACAGGCCTTTGTAAGAGATGTTCCCGGTAGGCTGTAAGAGCACTGTGTAGAGCGAGTTGTTTCTTAGCTTCCCAAGAGCTGGAAGCAAGATACTCTGGGCCCAACTCACCCTTTGTTAAGAAGCCTGCACGTTGTGCCTTTCAGCTCTAGGGCAATGTGGCACACCCAGAGCAGAAGTTCTACTTCAGCCAGATCAGGCCTGCAAAGAAACTGCGTTTCACAGGCCTTTGTAAGAGATGTTCCCGGTAGGCTGTAAGAGCAGTGTGCATAGCGAGTTGTTTCTTAGCTTCCCAAAGAGCTTGAAGCAAGATGCTCTGGGGCCCAACTCGCCCTTTGTTAAGAAGCCTGCACGTTGTGCCTTTCAGCTCTAGGGCAATGTGGCACACCCAGCTCAGAAGTTCTACTTCAGCCAGATCAGGCCTGCAAAGAAACTGCATTTCACAGGCCTTTGTAAGAGATGTTCTCGGTAGGCTGTAAGAGCAGTGTGCATAGCGAGTTGTTTCTTAGCTTCGCAAAGAGCTTGAAGCAATATGCTGTGGGGCCCAACTCGCCCTTTGTTAAGAAGCCTGCACGTTGTGCCTTTCAGCTCTAGGGCAATGTGGCACACCCAGCTCAGAAGTTCTACTTCAGCCAGAGCAGGCCTGCAAAAAAACTGCGTTTCACAGGCCTTTGTAAGAGATATTCCCGGTAGGCTGTAAGAGCTGTGTGCAGAGCAAGTTGTTTCTTAGCTTCCCAAAGAGCTGGAAGCAAGATGCTCTGGGGCCCAATTCGCCCTTTGGTAAGAAGCCTGCACGTTGTGCCTTTCAGCTCTAGGGCAATGTGGCACACCCAGGGCAGAAGTTCTAATTCAGCCAGATCAGGCCTGCAAAGAAACTGCGTTTCACAGGCCTTTGTAAGAGATGTTCCCGGTAGGCTGTAAGAGCACTGTGCAGAGCGAGTTGTTTCTTAGCTTCCCAAAGAGCTGGAAGCAAGATGCTCTGGGGCCCAACTCGCCCTTTCTTAAGAAGCCTGCACGTTGTGCCTTTCAGCTCTAGGGCAATGTTTCACACCCAGGGCAGAAGTTCTACTTCAGCCAGATCAGGCCTGTAAAGAAACTGCATTTCACAGGCCTTTGTAAGAGATGTTCTCGGTAGTCTGTAAGAGCAGTGTGCATAGCGAGTTGATTCTTAGCTTCGCAAAGAGCTTTAAGCAATACGCTGTGGGGCCCAACTGGCTCTTTGTTAACAAGCCTGCACGTTGTGCCTTTCAGCCCTAGGGCAATGTGGCACACCCAGCTCAGAAGTTCTACTTCAGCCAGAGCAGGCCTGCAAAGAAACTGCGTTTCACAGGCCTTTGTAAGAGATATTCCCGGTAGGCTGTAAGAGCACTGTGCAGAGCAAGTTGTTTCTTAGCTTCCCAAAGAGCTGGAAGCAAGATGCTCTGGGGCCCAATTCGCCCTTTGGTAAGAAGCCTGCACGTTGTGCCTTTCAGCTCTAGGGCAATGTGGCACACCCAGGGCAGAAGTTCTACTTCAGCCAGATCAGGCCTGCAAAGAAACTGCGTTTCACAGGCCTTTGGAAGAGATGTTCCCGGTAGGCTGTAAGAGCACTGTGCAGAGCGAGTTGTTTCTTAGCTTCCCAAAGAGCTGGAAGCAAGATGCTCTGGGGCCCAATTCGCCCTTTGTTAAGAAGCCTGCACGTTGTGCCTTTCAGCTCTAGGGCAATGTGGCACACCCACGGCAGAAGTTCTACTTCAGCCAGATCAGGCCTGCAAAGAAACTGCGTTTCACAGGCCTTTGTAAGAGATGTTCCCGGTAGGCTGTAAGAGCACTGTGCAGAGCGAGTTGTTTCTCAGCTTCCCAAAGAGCTGGAAGCAAGATGCTCTGGCGCCCAACTCGCCCTTTGTTAAGAAGCCTGCACGTTGTGCCTTTCAGCTCTAGGGCAATGTGGCACACCCAGGGCAGAAGTTCTACTTCAGCCAGATCAGGCCTGCAAAGAAACTGCGTTTCACAGGCCTTTGTAAGAGATGTTCCCGGTAGGTTGTAAGAGCACTGTGCAGAGCGAGTTGTTTCTTACCTTCCCAAAGAGCTGGAAGCAAGATGCTCTGGGGCCCAACTCGCCCTTTGTTAAGAAGCCTGCACGTTGTGCCTTACAGCTCTAGGGCAATGTGGCACACCCAGGGCAGAAGTTCTACTTCAGCCAGATCAGGCCTGCAAAGAAACTGCGTTTCACAGGCCTTTGTAAGAGATGTTCCCGGTAGGCTGTAAGAGCACTGTGCAGAGCGAGTTGTTTATAAGCTTCCCAAAGAGCTGGAAGCAAGATGCTCTGGGGCCCAACTCGCCCTTTGTTAAGAAGCCTGCACTGTGTGCCTTTCAGCTCTACGGCAATGTGGCACACCCAGGGCAGAAGTTCTACTTCAGCCAGATCAGGCCTGCAAAGAAACTGCGTTTCACGGGCCTTTGTAAGAGATGTTCCCGGTAGGCTGTAAGAGGACTGTGCAGAGCGAGTTGCTTCTTAGCTTCCCAAAGAGCTGGAAGCAAGATGCTCTGGGGCCAGACTCGCCCTTTGGTAAGAAGCCTGAACGTTGTGCCTTTCAGCTCTAGGGCAATGTGGCACACCCAGCTCAGAAGTTCTACTTCAGCCATATCACGCCTAAAAGGAAACTGCGTTTCACAGGCCTTTGTAAGAGATGTTCCCGGTAGGCTGTAAGAGCAGTGTGCAGAGCGAGTTGTTTCTTAGATTCCTAAAGAGCTGGAAGCAAGATGCTCTGGGGCCCTACTCGCCCTTTGTTAAGAAGCCTGCACGTTGTGCCTTTCAGCTCTAGGGCAATGTGGCACACCCAGGACAGAAGTTCTACTTCAGCCAGATCAGGTCTGCAAAGAAACTGCGTTTCACAGGCCTTTGTAAGAGATGTTCCAGGTAGGCTGTAAGAGCACTGTGCAGAGCAAGTTGTTTCTTAGCTTCCCAAACAGCTGGAAGCAAGATGCTCTGGGGCCCAACTCGCCCTTTGTTAAGAAGCCTGCACGTTGTGACTTTCAGCTCTAGGGCAATGTGGCACACCCAGGTCAGAAGTTCTACTTCAGCCAGATCAGGCCTGCAAAGAAACTGCGTTTCACAGGCCTTTGTAAGAGATGTTCTCGGTAGGCTGTAAGAGCACTGTGCAGAGCGAGTTGTTTCTTAGCTTCGCAAAGAGCTGGAAGCAAGATGCTCTGGGGCCCAACTCGCCCTTTGTTAAGAAGCCTGCACGTTGTGCCTTTCAGCTCTAGGGCAAAGTAGCACACCCAGCTCAGAAGCTCTACTTCAGCCAGAGCAGGCCTGCAAAGAAACTGCGTTTCACAGGCCTTTGTAAGAGATATTCCCGGTAGGCTGTAAGAGCACTGTGCAGAGCGAGTTGTTTCTTTGCTTCCCAAAGAGCTGGAAGTAAGATGCTGTGGGGCCCAACTCGCCCTTTGTTAAGAAGCCTGCACGTTGTGCCTTTCAGCTCTAGGACAATGTGGCACACCCAGGGCAGAAGTTCTAATTCAGCCAGATCAGGCCTGCAAAGAAACTGCGTTTCACAGGCCTTTGTAAGAGATGTTCCCGGTAGGCTGTAAGAGCACTGTGCAGAGCGAGTTGTTTCTTAGCTTCCCAAAGAGCTGGAAGCAAGATGCTCTGGGGCCCAACTCGCCCTTTCTTAAGAAGCCTGCACGTTGTGCCTTTCAGCTCTAGGGCAATGTTTCACACCCAGGGCAGAAGTTCTACTTCAGCCAGATCAGGCCTGTAAAGAAACTGCATTTCACAGGCCTTTGTAAGAGATGTTCTCGGTAGTCTGTAAGAGCAGTGTGCATAGCGAGTTGATTCTTAGCTTCGCAAAGAGCTTTAAGCAATACGCTGTGGGGCCCAACTGGCTCTTTGTTAACAAGCCTGCACGTTGTGCCTTTCAGCCCTAGGGCAATGTGGCACACCCAGCTCAGAAGTTCTACTTCAGCCAGAGCAGGCCTGCAAAGAAACTGCGTTTCACAGGCCTTTGTAAGAGATATTCCCGGTAGGCTGTAAGAGCACTGTGCAGAGCAAGTTGTTTCTTAGCTTCCCAAAGAGCTGGAAGCAAGATGCTCTGGGGCCCAATTCGCCCTTTGGTAAGAAGCCTGCACGTTGTGCCTTTCAGCTCTAGGGCAATGTGGCACACCCAGGGCAGAAGTTCTACTTCAGCCAGATCAGGCCTGCAAAGAAACTGCGTTTCACAGGCCTTTGTAAGAGATGTTCCCGGTAGGCTGTAAGATCACTGTGCAGAGCGAGTTGTTTCTTAGCTTCCCAAAGAGCTGGAAGCAAGATGCTCTGGGGCCCAATTCGCCCTTTGTTAAGAAGCCTGCACGTTGTGCCTTTCAGCTCTAGGGCAATGTGGCACACCCAGGGCAGAAGTTCTACTTCAGCCAGATCAGGCCTGCAAAGAAACTGCGTTTCACAGGCCTTTGTAAGAGATGTTCCCGGTAGGCTGTAAGAGCACTGTGCAGAGCGAGTTGTTTCTCAGCTTCCCAAAGATCTGGAAGCAAGATGCTCTGGCGCCCAACTCGCCCTTTGTTAAGAAGCCTGCACGTTGTGCCTTTCAGCTCTAGGGCAATGTGGCACACCCAGGGCAGAAGTTCTACTTCAGCCAGATGAGGCCTGAAAAGTAAGTGCGTTTCACAGGCCTTTGTAAGAGATGTTCCCGGTAGGCTGTAAGAGGACTGTGCAGAGCGAGTTGCTTCTTAGCTTCCCAAAGAGCTGGAAGCAAGATGCTCTGGGGCCAGACTCGCCCTTTGGTAAGAAGCCTGAACGTTGTGCCTTTCAGCTCTAGGGCAATGTGGCACACCCAGCTCAGAAGTTCTACTTCAGCCATATCACGCCTAAAAGGAAACTGCGTTTCACAGGCCTTTGTAAGAGATGTTCCCGGTAGGCTGTAAGAGCAGTGTGCAGAGCGAGTTGTTTCTTAGATTCCTAAAGAGCTGGAAGCAAGATGCTCTGGGGCCCTACTCGCCCTTTGTTAAGAAGCCTGCACGTTGTGCCTTTCAGCTCTAGGGCAATGTGGCACACCCAGGACAGAAGTTCTACTTCAGCCAGATCAGGTCTGCAAAGAAACTGCGTTTCACAGGCCTTTGTAAGAGATGTTCCAGGTAGGCTGTAAGAGCACTGTGCAGAGCAAGTTGTTTCTTAGCTTCCCAAACAGCTGGAAGCAAGATGCTCTGGGGCCCAACTCGCCCTTTGTTAAGAAGCCTGCACGTTGTGACTTTCAGCTCTAGGGCAATGTGGCACACCCAGGTCAGAAGTTCTACTTCAGCCAGATCAGGCCTGCAAAGAAACTGCGTTTCACAGGCCTTTGTAAGAGATGTTCTCGGTAGGCTGTAAGAGCACTGTGCAGAGCGAGTTGTTTCTTAGCTTCGCAAAGAGCTGGAAGCAAGATGCTCTGGGGCCCAACTCGCCCTTTGTTAAGAAGCCTGCACGTTGTGCCTTTCAGCTCTAGGGCAAAGTAGCACACCCAGCTCAGAAGCTCTACTTCAGCCAGAGCAGGCCTGCAAAGAAACTGCGTTTCACAGGCCTTTGTAAGAGATATTCCCGGTAGGCTGTAAGAGCACTGTGCAGAGCGAGTTGTTTCTTTGCTTCCCAAAGAGCTGGAAGTAAGATGCTGTGGGGCCCAACTCGCCCTTTGTTAAGAAGCCTGCACGTTGTGCCTTTCAGCTCTAGGGCAATGTGGCACACCCAGGGCAGAAGTTCTAATTCAGCCAGATCAGGCCTGCAAAGAAACTGCGTTTCACAGGCCTTTGTAAGAGATGTTCCCGGTAGGCTGTAAGAGCACTGTGCAGAGCGAGTTGTTTCTTAGCTTCCCAAAGAGCTGGAAGCAAGATGCTCTGGGGCCCAACTCGCCCTTTCTTAAGAAGCCTGCACGTTGTGCCTTTCAGCTCTAGGGCAATGTTTCACACCCAGGGCAGAAGTTCTACTTCAGCCAGATCAGGCCTGTAAAGAAACTGCATTTCACAGGCCTTTGTAAGAGATGTTCTCGGTAGTCTGTAAGAGCAGTGTGCATAGCGAGTTGATTCTTAGCTTCGCAAAGAGCTTTAAGCAATACGCTGTGGGGCCCAACTGGCTCTTTGTTAACAAGCCTGCACGTTGTGCCTTTCAGCCCTAGGGCAATGTGGCACACCCAGCTCAGAAGTTCTACTTCAGCCAGAGCAGGCCTGCAAAGAAACTGCGTTTCACAGGCCTTTGTAAGAGATATTCACGGTAGGCTGTAAGAGCACTGTGCAGAGCAAGTTGTTTCTTAGCTTCCCAAAGAGCTGGAAGCAAGATGCTCTGGGGCCCAATTCGCCCTTTGGTAAGAAGCCTGCACGTTGTGCCTTTCAGCTCTAGGGCAATGTGGCACACCCAGGGCAGAAGTTCTACTTCAGCCAGATCAGGCCTGCAAAGAAACTGCGTTTCACAGGCCTTTGTAAGAGATGTTCCCGGTAGGCTGTAAGATCACTGTGCAGAGCGAGTTGTTTCTTAGCTTCCCAAAGAGCTGGAAGCAAGATGCTCTGGGGCCCAATTCGCCCTTTGTTAAGAAGCCTGCACGTTGTGCCTTTCAGCTCTAGGGCAATGTGGCACACCCAGGGCAGAAGTTCTACTTCAGCCAGATCAGGCCTGCAAAGAAACTGCGTTTCACAGGCCTTTGTAAGAGATGTTCCCGGTAGGCTGTAAGAGCACTGTGCAGAGCGAGTTGTTTCTCAGCTTCCCAAAGATCTGGAAGCAAGATGCTCTGGCGCCCAACTCGCCCTTTGTTAAGAAGCCTGCACGTTGTGCCTTTCAGCTCTAGGGCAATGTGGCACACCCAGGGCAGAAGTTCTACTTCAGCCAGATGAGGCCTGAAAAGTAAGTGCGTTTCACAGGCCTTTGTAAGAGATGTTCCCGGTAGGCTGTAAGAGCACTGTGCAGAGCGAGTTGTTTCTTACCTTCCCAAAGAGCTGGAAGCAAGATGCTCTGGGGCCCAACTCGCCCTTTGTTAAGAAGCCTGCACGTTGTGCCTTACAGCTCTAGGGCAATGTGGCACACCCAGGGCAGAAGTTCTACTTCAGCCAGATCAGGCCTGCAAAGAAACTGCGTTTCACAGGCCTTTGTAAGAGATGTTCCCGGTAGGCTGTAAGAGCACTGTGCAGAGCGAGTTGTTTATAAGCTTCCCAAAGAGCTGGAAGCAAGATGCTCTGGGGCCCAACTCGCCCTTTGTTAAGAAGCCTGCACGTTGTGCCTTTCAGCTCTACGGCAATGTGGCACACCCAGGGCAGAAGTTCTACTTCAGCCAGATCAGGCCTGCAAAGAAACTGCGTTTCACAGGCCTTTGTAAGAGATGTTCCCGGTAGGCTGTAAGAGGACTGTGCAGAGCGAGTTGCTTCTTAGCTTCCCAAAGAGCTGGAAGCAAGATGCTCTGGGGCCAGACTCGCCCTTTGGTAAGAAGCCTGAACGTTGTGCCTTTCAGCTCTAGGGCAATGTGGCACACCCAGCTCAGAAGTTCTACTTCAGCCAGATCACGCCTAAAAGGAAACTGCGTTTCACAGGCCTTTGTAAGAGATGTTCCCGGTAGGCTGTAAGAGCAGTGTGCAGAGCGAGTTGTTTCTTAGCTTCCTAAAGAGCTGGAAGCAAGATGCTCTGGGGCCCTACTCGCCCTTTGTTAAGAAGCCTGCACGTTGTGCCTTTCAGCTCTAGGGCAATGTGGCACACCCAGGACAGAAGTTCTACTTCAGCCAGATCAGGCCTGCAAAGAAACTGCGTTTCACAGGCCTTTGTAAGAGATGTTCCAGGTAGGCTGTAAGAGCACTGTGCAGAGCAAGTTGTTTCTTAGCTTCCCAAACAGCTGGAAGCAAGATGCTCTGGGGCCCAACTCGCCCTTTGTTAAGAAGCCTGCACGTTGTGCCTTTCAGCTCTAGGGCAATGTGGCACACCCAGGACAGAAGTTCTACTTCAGCCAGATCAGGCCTGCAAAGAAACTGCGTTTCACAGGCCTTTGTAAGAGATGTTCCCGGTAGGCTGAAAGAGCACTGTGCAGAGCGAGTTGTTTCTTAGCTTCCCAAAGAGCTGGAAGCAAGATGCTCTGGGGCCCAACTCGCCCTTTGTTAAGAAGCCTGCACGTTGTGCCTTTCAGCTCTAGGGCAAAGTAGCACACCCAGCTCAGAAGCTCTACTTCAGCCAGAGCAGGCCTGCAAAGAAACTGTGTTTCACAGGCCTGTGTAAGACATGTTCCCCATAGCCTGTAAGAGCACTGTGCAGAGCGAGTTGTTTCTTAGCTTCCCAAAGAGCTGGAAGTAAGATGCTGTGGGGCCCAACTCGCCCTTTGTTAAGAAGCCTGCACGTTGTGCCTTTCAGCTCTAGGGCAATGTGGCACACCCAGGGCAGAAATTCTACTTCAGCCAGATCAGGCATGCAAAGAAACTGTGTTTCACAGGCCTTTGTAAGAGATGTTCCCGGTAGGCTGTAAGAGCACTGTGCAGAGCGAGTTGTTTCTTAGATTCCCAAAGAGCTGGAAGCAAGATGCTCTGGGGCCCAACTCGCCCTTTGTTAAGAAGCCTGCACGTTGTGCCTTTCAGCTCTAGGGCAAAGTGGCACACCCAGCTCAGAAGTTCTACTTCAGCCAGATCAGGCCTGCAAAGAAACTGCGTTTCCCATGCCTTTGTAAGAGATGTTCCCGGTAGGCTGTAAGAGCACTGTGCAGAGCGAGTTGTTTCTTAGCTTCCCAAACAGCTGGAAGCAAGATGCTCTGGGGCCCAACTCGCCCTTTGTTAAGAAGCCTGCACGTTGTGCCTTTCAGCTCTAGGGCAATGCGGCACACCCAGGGCAGAAGTTCTACTTCAGCCAGATCAGGCCTGCAAAGAAACTGCATTTCACAGGCCTTTGTAAGAGATGTTGCCGGTAGGCTGTAAGAGCACTGTGCAGAGCGAGATTTTTCTTAGCTTCCCAAAGAGCTGGAGGCAAGATGCTGTGGGGCCCAACTCGCCCTTTGTTAACAAGCCTGCACGCTGTGCCTTTCAGCTCTAGGGCAATGTGGCACACCCAGGGCAGAAGTTCTACTTCAGCCAGATCAGGCCTGCAAAGAACTGCATTTCACAGGCCTTTGTAAGAGATGTTCTCGGTAGGCTGTAAGATCAGTGTGCATAGCGAGTTGTTTCTTAGCTTCCCAAAGAGCTTGAAGCAATGTGCTGTGGGGCCCAACTCGCCCTTTGTTAAGAAGCCTGCACGTTGTGCCTTTCAGCTCTAGGGCAATGTGGCACACGCAGGGCAGAAGTTCTACTTCAGCCAGATCAGGCCTGCAAAGAAACTGCGTTTCACAGGCCTTTGTAAGAGATGTTCCCGGTAGGCTGTAAGAGCACTGTGCAGAGCGAGTTGTTTCTTAGCTTCCCAAAGTGCTGGAAGCAAGATGCTCTCGGGCCCAATTCGCCCTTTGGTAAGAAGCCTGCACGTTGTGCCTTTCAGCTCTAGGGCAATGTGGCACACCCAGGGCAGAAGTTCTACTTCAGCCAGATCAGGCCTGCAAAGAAACTGCGTTTCACAGGCCTTTGTAAGAGATGTTCCCGGTAGGCTGTAAGAGCACTGTGCAGAGCGAGTTGTTTCTCAGCTTCCCAAAGAGCTGGAAGCAAGATGCTGTGGGGCACAACTCGCCCTTTGTTAAGAAGCCTGCACGTTGTGCCTTTCGGCTCTAGGGCAATGTGGCACACCCAGGGCAGAAATTCTACTTCAGCCAGATCAGGCCTGCAAAGAAACTGTGTTTCACAGGCCTTTGTAAGAGATGTTCCCGGTAGGCTGTAAGAGCACTGTGCTGAGCGAGTTGTTTCTTAGCTTCGCAAAGAGCTGGAAGCAAGATGCTCTGGGGCCCAACTCGCCCTTTGTTAAGAAGCCTGCACGTTGTGCCTTTCAGCTCTAGGGCAAAGTGGCACATCCAGCTCAGAAGTTCTACTTCAGCCAGAGCAGGCCAGCAAAGAAACTGCGTTTCACAGGCCTTTGTAAGAGATGTTCCCGGTAGGCTGTAAGAGCACTGTGCAGAGCGAGTTCTTTCTTAGCTTCCCAAAGAGCTGGAAGCAAGATGCTCTGGGGCCCAACTCGCCCTTTGTTAAGAAGCCTGCACGTTGTGCCTTTCAGCTCTAGGGCAATGTGGCACACCCAGGGCAGAAGGTCTACTTCAGCCAGATCAGGCCTGCAAAGAAACTGTGTTTCACAGGCCTTTGTAAGAGATGTTCCCGGTAGGCTGTAAGAGCACTGTGCAGAGCGAGTTCTTTCTTAGCTTCACAAAGAGCTGGAAGCAAGATGCTCTGGGGCCCAACTCGCCATTTGTTAAGAAGCCTGCACGTTGTGCCTTTCAGCTCTAGGGCAAAGTGGCACACCCAGCTCAGAACTTCTACTTCAGCCATAGCAGGCCTGCAAAGAGACTGCGTTTCACAGGCCTTTGTAAGAGATGTTCCCGGTAGGCTGTAAGAGCACTGTGCAGAGCGAGTTGTTTCTTAGCTTCCCAAAGAGCTGGAAGCAAGATGCTCTGGGGCCCAATTCGCCCTTTGGTAAGGAGCCTGCATGTTGTGCCTTTCAGCTCTAGGGCAATGTGGCACACCAGGGCAGAAGTTCTACTTCAGCCAGATCAGGCCTGCAAAGAATATGCGTTTCACAGGCCTTTGTAAGAGATGTTGCCGGTAGGCTGTAAGAGCACTGTGCAGAGCGAGTTGTTTCTTAGCTTCCCAAAGAGCTGGAAGCAAGATGCTCTGGGGCCCAACTCGCCCTTTGTTAAGAAGACTGCACGTTGTGCCTTTCAGCTCTAGGGCAATGTGGTACACCCAGGGCAGAAGTTCTACTTCAGCCAGATCAGGCATGCAAAGAAACTGCGTTTCACAGGCCTTTGGAAGAGATGTTCTCGGTAGCCTGTAAGAGCAGTGTGCATAGCGAGTTGTTTCTTAGCTTCGCAAAGAGCTTTAAGCAATATGCTGTGGGGCCCAACTCGCCCTTTGTTAAGAAGCCTGCACGTTGTGCCTTTCAGCTCTAGGACAATGTGGCACACCCAGGGCAGAAGTTCTACTTCAGCCAGATCAGGCCTGCAAAGAAACTGCGTTTCACAGGCCTCTGTAAGAGATGTTGCCGGTAGGCTGTAAGAGCACTGTGCAGAGCGAGTTTTTTCTTAGCTTCCCAAAGAACTGGAAGCAAGATGCTCTGGGGCCCAACTCGCCCTTTGTTAAGAAGCCTGCACGTTGTGCCTTTCAGCTCTAGGGCAATGTGGCACACCCACGGCAGAAGTTCTACTTCAGCCAGATCAGGCCTGCAAAGAAACTGCATTTCACAGGCCTTTGTAAGAGATGTTCTCGGTAGGCTGTAAGAGCAGTGTGCATAGCGAGTTGTTTCTTAGCTTCCCAAAGAGCTTGAAGCAATATGCTGTGGGGCGCAACTCGCCCTTTTTTATGAAGCCTGCACGTTTTAGCTTTCAGCTCTAGGGCAATGTGGCACACCCAGGGCAGAAGTTCTACTTCAGCCAGATCAGGCCTGCAAAGAAACTGCGTTTCACAGGCCTTTGTAAGAGATGTTCCCGGTAGGCTGTAAGAGCACGGTGCAGAGCGAGTTGTTTGTTAGCTTCCCAAAGAGCTGGAAGGAAGATGCTCTGGGGCCCAATTCACCCTTTGGTAAGAAGCCTGCATGTTGTGCCTTTCAGCTCTAGGGCAATGTGGCACACCCAGGGCAGAAGTTCTACTTCAGCCAGATCAGGCCTGCAAAGAAACTGCGTTTCACAGGCCTTTGTAAGAGATGTTCCCGGTAGGCTGTAAGAGCACTGTGCAGAGCGAGTTGTTTCTTAGCTTCCCAAAGAGCTGGAAGCAAGATGCTCTGGGGCCCAATTCGCCCTTTGTTAAGAAGCCTGCACGTTGTGCCTTTCGGCTCTAGGGCAATGTGGCACACCCAGGGCAGAAGTTCTACTTCAGCCAGATCAGGCCTGCAAAGAAACTGCATTTCACAGGCCTTTGTAAGAGATGTTCCCGGTAGGCTGTAAGAGCACTGTGCAGAGCGAGGTGTTTCTCAGCTTCCCAAAGAGCTGGAAGCAAGATGCTCTGGCGCCCAACTCGCCCTTTGTTAAGAAGCCTTCACGTTGTGCCTTTCAGCTCTAGGGCAATGTGGCACACCGAGGGCAGAAGTTCTACTTCAGCCAGATTAGGCGTGCAAAGAAACTGCGTTTCACAGGCCTTTGTAAGAGATGTTCCTGGTAGGCTGTAAGAGCACTGTGTAGAGCGAGTTGTTTCTTAGCTTCCCAAGAGCTGGAAGCAAGATACTCTGGGCCCAACTCACCCTTTGTTAAGAAGCCTGCACGTTGTGCCTTTCAGCTCTAGGGCAATTTGGCACACCCAGAGCAGAAGTTCTACTTCAGCCAGATCAGGCCTGCAAAGAAACTGCGTTTCACAGGCCTTTGTAAGAGATGTTCCCGGTAGGCTGTAAGAGCACTGTGCAGAGCGAGTTGTTTCTTAGCTTCCCAAAGAGCTGGAAGCAAGATGCTCTGGGGCCCAACTTGCCCTTTTTTAAGAAGCCTGCACGTTGTGCCTTTCAGCTCTAGGGCAATGTGGCACACCCAGGGCAGAAGTTCTACTTCAGCCAGATCAGGCCTGCAAAGAAACTGCATTTCACAGGCCTTTGTAAGAGATGTTCTCGGTAGGCTGTAAGAGCAGTGTGCATAGCGAGTTGTTTCTTAGCTTCGCAAAGAGCTTGAAGCAATATGCTGTGGGGCCCAACTCGCCCTTTATTAAGAAGCCTGCACGTTGTGCCTTTCAGCTCTAGGGCAATGTGGCACACCCAGCTCAGAAGTTCTACTTCAACCAGAGCAGGCCTGCAAAGAAACTGCGTTTCACAGGCCTTTGTAAGATATATACCCGGTAGGCTGTAAGAGCACTGTGCAGAGCAAGTTGTTTCTTAGCTTCCAAAGAGCTGGAAGCAAGATGCTCTGGGGCCCAATTCGCCCTTTGGTAAGAAGCCTGCACGTTGTGCCTTTCAGCTCTAGGGCAATGTGGCACACCCAGGGCAGAAGTTCTACTTCAGCCAGATCAGGCCTGCAAAGAAACTGCGTTTCACAGGCCTTTGTAAGAGATGTTCCCGGTAGGCTGTAAGAGCACTGTGCAGAGCGAGTTGTTTCTCAGCTTCCCAAAGAGCTGGAAGCAAGATGCTGTGGGGCCCAACTCGCCCTTTGTTAAGAAGCCTGCACGTTGTGCCTTTCAGCTCTAGGGCAATGTGGCACACCCACGGCAGAAGTTCTGCTTCAGCCAGATCAGGCCTGCAAAGAAACTGCGTTTCACAGGCCTTTGTAAGAGATGTTCCCGGTGGGCTGTAAGAGCACTGTGCAGAGCGAGTTGTTTCTTAGCTTCCCAAAGAGCTGGAAGCAAGATGCTCTGGGGCCCAACTCGCCCTTTGTTAAGAAGCCTGCACGTTGTGCCTTTCAGCTCTAGGGCAATGTGGCACACCCAGGGCAGAAGTTCTACTTCAGCCAGATCAGGCCTGTAAAGAAACTGCGTTTCACAGGCCTTTGTAAGAGATGTTCTCGGTAGGCTGTAAGAGCACTGTGCAGAGCGAGTTGTTTCTTAGCTTCGCAAAGAGCTTTAAGCAATACGCTGTGGGGCCCAACTCGCCCTTTGTTAAGAAGACTGCATGTTGTGCCTTTCAGCTCTAGGACAATGTGGCACACCCAGGGCAGAAGTTCTACTTCAGCCAGATCAGGCCTGCAAAGAAACTGCGTTTCACAGGCCTCTGTAAGAGATGTTGCCGGTAGGCTGTAAGAGCACTGTGCAGAGCGAGTTGTTTCTTAGCTTCCCAAAGAGCTGGAAGCAAGATGCTGTGGGGCCCAACTCGCCCTTTGTTAAGAAGCCTGCACGTTGTGCCTTTCAGCTCTATGGCAATGTGGCACACCCACGGCAGAAGTTCTACTTCAGCCAGATCAGGCCTGCAAAGAAACTGCTTTTCACAGGCCTTTGTAAGAGAGGTTCTCGGTAGCCTGTAAGAGCAGTGTGCATAGCGAGTTGTTTCTTAGCTTCCCAAAGAGCTTGAAGCAATATGCTGTGGGGCCCAACTCGCCCTTTGTTAAGAAGCCTGCACGTTGTGCCTTTCAGCTCTAGGACAATGTGGCACACCCAGGGCCGAAGTTCTACTTCAGCCAGATCAGGCCTGCAAAGAAACTGCGTTTCACAGGCCTTTGTAAGAGATGTTCCCTGTAGGCTGTAAGAGCACTGTGCAGAGCGAGTTCTTTCTTAGCTTCCCAAAGAGCTGGAAGCAAGATGCTCTGGGGCCCAACTCGCCATTTGTTAAGACGCCTGCACGTTGTGCCTTTCAGCTCTAGGGCAAAGAGGCACACCCAGCTCAGAAGTTCTACTTCAGCCAGAGCAGGCCTGCAAAGAAACTGCATTTCACAGGCCTTTGTAAGAGATGTTCCCGGTAGGCTGTAAGAGCACTGTGCAGAGCGAGTTCTTTCTTAGCTTCCCAAAGAGCTGGAAGCAAGATGCTCTGGGGCCCAACTCGCCCTTTGTTAAGAAGCCTGCACGTTGTGCCTTTCAGCTCTAGGGCAATGTGGCACACCCAGGGCAGAAGTTCTACTTCAGCCAGATCAGGCCTGCAAAGAAACTGCGTTTCACAGGCCTCTGTAAGAGATGTTCCCGGTAGGCTGTAAGAGCACTGTGCAGAGCGAGTTGTTTCTTAGCTTCCCAAAGAGCTGGAAGAAAGACGCTCTGGGGCCCAACTTGCCCTTTGTTAAGAAGCCTGCACGTTGTGCCTTTCAGCTCTAGGGCAATGTGGCACACCCAGGGCAGAAGTTCTACTTCAGCCAGATCAGGCCTGCAAAGAAACTGCATTTCACAGGCCTTTGTAAGAGATCTTCTCGGTAGGCTGTAAGAGCAGTGTGCATAGCGAGTTGTTTCTTAGCTTCGCAAAGAGCTTGAAGCAATATGCTGTGGGGCCCAACTCGCCCTTTGTTAAGAAGCCTGCACGTTGTGCCTTTCAGCTCTAGGGCAATGTGGCTCACCCAGCTCAGAAGTTCTACTTCAGCTAGAGCAGGCCTGCAAAGAAACTGCGTTTCACAGGCCTTTGGAAGAGATATTCCCGGTAGGCTGTAAGAGCACTGTGCAGAGCAAGTTGTTTCTTAGCTTCCAAAGAGCTGGAAGCAAGATGCTCTGGGGCCCAATTCGCCCTTTGGTAAGAAGCCTGCACGTTGTGCCTTTCAGCTCTAGGGCAATGTGGCACACCCAGGGCAGAAGTTCTACTTCACCCAGATCAGGCCTGCAAAGAAACTGCGTTTCACAGGCCTTTGTAAGAGATGTTCCCGGTAGGCTGTAAGAGCACTGTGCAGAGCGAGTTGTTTCTCAGCTTCCCAAAGAGCTGGAAGCAAGATGCTCTGGCGCCCAACTCGCCCTTTGTTAAGAAGCCTGCACGTTGTGCCTTTCAGCTCTAGGGCAATGTGGCACACCCAGGGCAGAAGTTCTACTTCAGCCAGATGAGGCCTGAAAAGAAAGTGCGTTTCACACGCCTTTGTAAGAGATGTTCCCGGTAGGCTGTAAGAGCACTGTGCAGAGCGAGTTGTTTCTTAGCTTCCCAAAGAGCTGGAAGCAAGATGCTCTGGGGCCCAACTCGCCCTTTGTTAAGAAGCCTGCACGTTGTGCCTTACAGCTCTAGGGCAATGTGGCAACCCAGGGCAGAAGTTCTACTTCAGCCAGATCAGGCCTGCAAAGAAACTGCGTTTCACAGGCCTTTGTAAGAGATGTTCCCGGTAGGCTGTAAGAGCACTGTGCTGAGCGAGTTGTTTATAAGCTTCCCAAAGAGCTGGAAGCAAGATGCTCTGGGGCCCAACTCGCCCTTTGTTAAGAAGCCTGCACGTTGTGCCTTTCAGCTCTACGGCAATGTGGCACACCCAGGGCAGAAGTTCTACTTCAGCCAGATCAGGCCTGCAAAGAAACTGCGTTTCACAGGCCTCTGTAAGAGATGTTGCCGGTAGGCTGTAAGAGCACTGTGCAGAGCGAGTTGTTTCTTAGCTTCCCAAAGAGCTGGAAGCAATATGCTGTGGGGCCCAACTCGCCCTTTGTTAAGAAGCCTGCACGTTGTGCCTTTCAGCTCTAGGGCAATGTGGCACACCCACGGCAGAAGTTCTACTTCAGCCAGATCAGGCCTGCAAAGAAACTGCATTTCACAGGCCTTTGTAAGCGATGTTCTCGGTAGCCTGTAAGAGCAGTGTGCATAGCGAGTTGTTTCTTAGCTTCCCAAAGAGCTTGAAGCAATATGCTCTGGGGCCCAACTCGCCCTTTGTTAAGAAGCCTGCACGTTGTGCCTTTCAGCTCTAGGACAATGTGGCACACCCACGGCAGAAGTTCTACTTCAGCCAGATCAGGCCTGCAAAGAAACTGCGTTTCACAGGCCTCTGTAAGAGATGTTGCCGGTAGGCTGTAAGAGCACTGTGCAGAGCGAGTTGTTTCTTAGCTTCCCAAAGAGCTGGAAGCAATATGCTGTGGGGCCCAACTCGCCCTTTGTTAAGAAGCCTGCACGTTGTGCCTTTCAGCTCTAGGGCAATGTGGCACACCCACGGCAGAAGTTCTACTTCAGCCAGATCAGGCCTGCAAAGAAACTGCATTTCACAGGCCTTTGTAAGCGATGTTCTCGGTAGCCTGTAAGAGCAGTGTGCATAGCGAGTTGTTTCTTAGCTTCCCAAAGAGCTTGAAGCAATATGCTCTGGGGCCCAACTCTCCCTTTGGTAAGAAGCCTGCACGTTGTGCCTTTCAGCTCTAGGGCAATGTGGCACACCCAGGGCAGAAGTTCTACTTCAGCCAGATCAGGCCTGCAAAGAAACTGCGTTTCACAGGCCTTTGTAAGAGATGTTCCCGGTAGGCTGTAAGAGCACTGTGCAGAGCGAGTTGTTTCTCAGCTTCCCAAAGAGCTGGAAGCAAGATGCTGTGGGGCCCAACTCGCCCTTTGTTAAGAAGCCTGCACGTTGTGCCTTTCAGCTCTAGGGCAATGTCGCACACCCAGGGCAGAAATTCTACTTCAGCCAGATCAGGCCTGCAAAGAAACTGTGTTTCACAGGCCTTTGTAAGAGATGTTCCCTGTAGGCTGTAAGAGCACTGTGCAGAGCGAGTTCTTTCTTAGCTTCCCAAAGAGCTGGAAGCAAGATGCTCTGGGGCCCAACTCGCCATTTGTTAAGACGCCTGCACGTTGTGCCTTTCAGCTCTAGGGCAAAGAGGCACACCCAGCTCAGAAGTTCTACTTCAGCCAGAGCAGGCCTGCAAAGAAACTGCATTTCACAGGCCTTTGTAAGAGATGTTCCCGGTAGGCTGTAAGAGCACTGTGCAGAGCGAGTTCTTTCTTAGCTTCCCAAAGAGCTGGAAGCAAGATGCTCTGGGGCCCAACTCGCCCTTTGTTAAGAAGCCTGCACGTTGTGCCTTTCAGCTCTAGGGCAATGTGGCACACCCAGGGCAGAAGTTCTACTTCAGCCAGATCAGGCCTGCAAAGAAACTGCGTTTCACAGGCCTCTGTAAGAGATGTTCCCGGTAGGCTGTAAGAGCACTGTGCAGAGCGAGTTGTTTCTTAGCTTCCCAAAGAGCTGGAAGCAAGATGCTCTGGGGCCCAACTTGCCCTTTGTTAAGAAGCCTGCACGTTGTGCCTTTCAGCTCTAGGGCAATGTGGCACACCCAGGGCAGAAGTTCTACTTCAGCCAGATCAGGCCTGCAAAGAAACTGCATTTCACAGGCCTTTGTAAGAGATGTTCTCGGTAGGCTGTAAGAGCAGTGTGCATAGCGAGTTGTTTCTTAGCTTCGCAAAGAGCTTGAAGCAATATGCTGTGGGGCCCAACTCGCCCTTTGTTAAGAAGCCTGCACGTTGTGCCTTTCAGCTCTAGGGCAATGTGGCACACCCAGCTCAGAAGTTCTACTTCAGCCAGAGCAGGCCTGCAAAGAAACTGCGTTTCACAGGCCTTTGGAAGAGATATTCCCGGTAGGCTGTAAGAGCACTGTGCAGAGCAAGTTGTTTCTTAGCTTCCAAAGAGCTGGAAGCAAGATGCTCTGGGGCCCAATTCGCCCTTTGGTAAGAAGCCTGCACGTTGTGCCTTTCAGCTCTAGGGCAATGTGGCACACCCAGGGCAGAAGTTCTACTTCAGCCAGATCAGGCCTGCAAAGAAACTGCGTTTCACAGGCCTTTGTAAGAGATGTTCCCGGTAGGCTGTAAGAGCACTGTGCAGAGCGAGTTGTTTCTCAGCTTCCCAAAGAGCTGGAAGCAAGATGCTCTGGCGCCCAACTCGCCCTTTGTTAAGAAGCCTGCACGTTGTGCCTTTCAGCTCTAGGGCAATGTGGCACACCCACGGCAGAAGTTCTGCTTCAGCCAGATCAGGCCTGCAAAGAAACTGCGTTTCACAGGCCTTTGTAAGAGATGTTCCCGGTGGGCTGTAAGAGCACTGTGCAGAGCGAGTTGTTTCTTAGCTTCCCAAAGAGCTGGAAGCAAGATGCTCTGGGGCCCAACTCGCCCTTTGTTAAGAAGCCTGCACGTTGTGCCTTTCAGCTCTAGGGCAATGTGGCACACCCAGGGCAGAAGTTCTACTTCAGCCAGATCAGGCCTGTAAAGAAACTGCGTTTCACAGGCCTTTGTAAGAGATGTTCTCGGTAGGCTGTAAGAGCAGTGTGCATAGCGAGTTGTTTCTTAGCTTCGCAAAGAGCTTTAAGCAATACGCTGTGGGGCCCAACTCTCCCTTTGTTAAGAAGCCTGCACGTTGTGCCTTTCAGCTCTAGGACAATGTGGCACACCCAGGGCAGAAGTTCTACTTCAGCCAGATCAGGCCTGCAAAGAAACTGCGTTTCACAGGCCTTTGTAAGAGATGTTCCCGGTAGGCTGTAAGAGCACTGTGCAGAGCGAGTTGTTTCTCAGCTTCCCAAAGAGCTGGAAGCAAGATGCTGTGGGGCCCAACTCGCCCTTTGTTAAGAAGCCTGCACGTTGTGCCTTTCAGCTCTAGGGCAATGTGGCACACCCAGGGCAGAAGTTCTACTTCAGCCAGATGAGGCCTGAAAAGAAAGTGCGTTTCACAGGACTTTGTAAGAGATGTTCCCGGTAGGCTGTAAGAGCACTGTGCAGAGCGAGTTGTTTCTTAGCTTCCCAAAGAGCTGGAAGCAAGATGCTCTGGGGCCCAACTCGCCCTTTGTTAAGAAGCCTGCACGTTGTGCCTTACAGCTCTAGGGCAATGTGGCACACCCAGGGCAGAAGTTCTACTTCAGCCAGATCAGGCCTGCAAAGAAACTGCGTTTCACAGGCCTTTGTAAGAGATGTTCCCGGTAGGCTGTAAGAGCACTGTGCTGAGCGAGTTGTTTATAAGCTTCCCAAAGAGCTGGAAGCAAGATGCTCTGGGGCCCAACTCGCCCTTTGTTAAGAAGCCTGCACGTTGTGCCTTTCAGCTCTACGGCAATGTGGCACACCCAGGGCAGAAGTTCTACTTCAGCCAGATCAGGCCTGCAAAGAAACTGCGTTTCACAGGCCTTTGAAAGAGATGTTCCCGGTAGGCTGTAAGAGAACTGTGATGAGCGAGTTGTTTCTTAGCTTCCCAAGAGCTGGAAGCAAGATACTCTGGGCCCAACTCACCCTTTGTTAAGAAGCCTGCACGTTGTGCCTTTCAGCTCTAGGGCAATGTGGCACACCCAGGGCAGAAGTTCTACTTCAGCCAGATCAGGCCTGTAAAGAAACTGCATTTCACAGGCCTTTGTAAGAGATGTTCTCGGTAGGCTGTAAGAGCAGTGTGCATAGCGAGTTGTTTCTTAGCTTCGCAAAGAGCTTTAAGCAATATGCTGTGGGGCCCAACTCGCCCTTTGTTAAGAAGCCTGCACGTTGTGCCTTTCAGCTCTAGGACAATGTGGCACACCCAGGGCAGAAGTTCTACTTCAGCCAGATCAGGCCTGCAAAGAAACTGCGTTTCACAGGCCTCTGTAAGAGATGTTGCCGGTAGGCTGTAAGAGCACTGTGCAGAGCGAGTTGTTTCTTAGCTTCCCAAAGAGCTGGAAGCAAGATGCTCTGGGGCCCAACTTGCCCTTTGTTAAGAAGCCTGCACGTTGTGCCTTTCAGCTCTAGGGCAATGTGGCACACCCAGGGCAGAAGTTCTACTTCAGCCAGATCAGGCCTGCAAAGAAACTGCATTTCTCAGGCCTTTGTAAGAGATGTTCTCGGTAGGCTGTAAGAGCAGTGTGCATAGCGAGTTGTTTCTTAGCTTCGCAAAGAGCTTGAAGCAATATGCTGTGGGGCCCAACTCGCCCTTTGTTAAGAAGCCTGCACGTTGTGCCTTTCAGCTCTAGGGCAAAGTGGCACACCCAGCTCAGAAGTTCTACTTCAACAAGAGCAGGCCTGCAAAGAAACTGCGTTTCACAGGCCTTTGTAAGATATATACCCGGTAGGCTGTAAGAGCACTGTGCAGAGCAAGTTGTTTCTTAGCTTCCAAAGAGCTGGAAGCAAGATGCTCTGGGGCCCAATTCGCCCTTTGGTAAGAAGCCTGCACGTTGTGCCTTTCAGCTCTAGGGCAATGTGGCACACCCAGGGCAGAAGTTCTACTTCAGCCAGATCAGGCCTGCAAAGAAACTGCGTTTCACAGGCCTTTGTAAGAGATGTTCCCGGTAGGCTGTAAGAGCACTGTGCAGAGCGAGTTGTTTCTCAGCTTCCCAAAGAGCTGGAAGCAAGATGCTCTGGCGCCCAACTCGCCCTTTGTTAAGAAGCCTGCACGTTGTGCCTTTCAGCTCTAGGGCAATGTGGCACACCCACGGCAGAAGTTCTGCTTCAGCCAGATCAGGCCTGCAAAGAAACTGCGTTTCACAGGCCTTTGTAAGAGATGTTCCCGGTGGGCTGTAAGAGCACTGTGCAGAGCGAGTTGTTTCTTAGCTTCCCAAAGAGCTGGAAGCAAGATGCTCTGGGGCCCAACTCGCCCTTTGATAAGAAGCCTGCACGTTGTGCCTTTCAGCTCTAGGGCAATGTGGCACACCCAGGGCAGAAGTTCTACTTCAGCCAGATCAGGCCTGTAAAGAAACTGCGTTTCACAGGCCTTTGTAAGAGATGTTCTCGGTAGGCTGTAAGAGCAGTGTGCATAGCGAGTTGTTTCTTAGCTTCGCAAAGAGCTTTAAGCAATACGCTGTGGGGCCCAACTCGCCCTTTGTTAAGAAGACTGCACGTTGTGCCTTTCAGCTCTAGGACAATGTGGCACACCCAGGGCAGAAGTTCTACTTCAGCCAGATCAGGCCTGCAAAGAAACTGCGTTTCACAGGCCTCTGTAAGAGATGTTGCCGGTAGGCTGTAAGAGCACTGTGCAGAGCGAGTTGTTTCTTAGCTTCCCAAAGAGCTGGAAGCAAGATGCTGTGGGGCCCAACTCGCCCTTTGTTAAGAAGCCTGCACGTTGTGCCTTTCAGCTCTAGGGCAATGTGGCACACCCAGGGCAGAAGTTCTACTTCAGCCAGATCAGGCCTTCAAAGAAACTGCGTTTCACAGGCCTTTGTAAGTGATGTTCCTGGTAGGCTGTAAGAGCACTGTGCAGAGCGAGTTGTTTCTTAGCTTCCCAAAGAGCTGGAAGCAAGATGCTGTGGGGCCCAACTCGCCCTTTGTTAAGAAGCCTGCACGTTGTGCCTTTCAGCTCTAGGACAATGTGGCACACCCAGGGCCGAAGTTCTACTTCAGCCAGATCAGGCCTGCAAAGAAACTGCGTTTCACAGGCCTCTGTAAGAGATGTTGCCGGTAGGCTGTAAGAGCACTGTGCAGAGCGAGTTGTTTCTCAGCTTCCCAAAGAGCTGGAAGCAAGATGCTCTGGCGCCCAACTCGCCCTTTGTTAAGAAGCCTGCACGTTGTGCCTTTCAGCTCTAGGGCAATGTGGCACACCCACGGCAGAAGTTCTGCTTCAGCCAGATCAGGCCTGCAAAGAAACTGCGTTTCACAGGCCTTTGTAAGAGATGTTCCCGGTGGGCTGTAAGAGCACTGTGCAGAGCGAGTTGTTTCTTAGCTTCCCAAAGAGCTGGAAGCAAGATGCTCTGGGGCCCAACTCGCCCTTTGTTAAGAAGCCTGCACGTTGTGCCTTTCAGCTCTAGGGCAATGTGGCACACCCAGGGCAGAAGTTCTACTTCAGCCAGATCAGGCCTGTAAAGAAACTGCGTTTCACAGGCCTTTGTAAGAGATGTTCTCGGTAGGCTGTAAGAGCAGTGTGCATAGCGAGTTGTTTCTTAGCTTCGCAAAGAGCTTTAAGCAATGCGCTGTGGGGCCCAACTCGCCCTTTGTTAAGAAGCCTGCACGTTGTGCCTTTCAGCTCTAGGACAATGTGGCACACCCAGGGCAGAAGTTCTACTTCAGCCAGATCAGGCCTGCAAAGAAACTGCGTTTCACAGGCCTCTGTAAGAGATGTTGCCGGTAGGCTGTAAGAGCACTGTGCAGAGCGAGTTGTTTCTTAGCTTCCCAAAGAGCTGGAAGCAAGATGCTGTGGGGCCCAACTCGCCCTTTGTTAAGAAGCCTGCACGTTGTGCCTTTCTGCTCTATGGCAATGTGGCACACCCACGGCAGAAGTTCTACTTCAGCCAGATCAGGCCTGCAAAGAAACTGCATTTCACAGGCCTTTGTAAGAGATGTTCTCGGTAGCCTGTAAGAGCAGTGTGCATAGCGAGTTGTTTCTTAGCTTCCCAAAGAGCTTGAAGCAATATGCTGTGGGGCCCAACTCGCCCTTTGTTAAGAAGCCTGCACGTTGTGCCTTTCAGCTCTAGGACAATGTGGCACACCCAGGGCCGAAGTTCTACTTCAGGCAGATCAGGCCTGCAAAGAAACTGCGTTTCACAGGCCTCTGTAAGAGATGTTGCCGGTAGGCTGTAAGAGCACTGTGCAGAGCGATTTGTTTCTTAGCTTCGCAAAGAGCTTTAAGCAATATGCTGTGGGGCCCAACTCGCCCTTTGTTAAGAAGCCTGCACGTTGTGCCTTTCAGCTCTAGGACAATGTGGCACACCCAGGGCAGAAGTTCTACTTCAGCCAGATCAGGCCTGCAAAGAAACTGCGTTTCACAGGCCTCTGTAAGAGATGTTGCCGGTAGGCTGTAAGAGCACTGTGCAGAGCGAGTTGTTTCTTAGCTTCCCAAAGAGCTGGAAGCAAGATGCTCTGGGGCCCAACTTGCCCTTTGTTAAGAAGCCTGCACGTTGTGCCTTTCAGCTCTAGGGCAATGTGGCACACCCAGGGCAGAAGTTCTACTTCAGCCAGATCAGGCCTGCAAAGAAACTGCATTTCACAGGCCTTTGTAAGAGATGTTCTCGGTAGGCTGTAAGAGCAGTGTGCATAGCGAGTTGTTTCTTAGCTTCGCAAAGAGCTTGAAGCAATATGCTGTGGGGCCCAACTCGCCCTTTGTTAAGAAGCCTGCACGTTGTGCCTTTCAGGTCTAGGGCAATGTGGCACACCCAGCTCAGAAGTTCTACTTCAACAAGAGCAGGCCTGCAAAGAAACTGCGTTTCACAGGCCTTTGTAAGATATATACCCGGTAGGCTGTAAGAGCACTGTGCAGAGCAAGTTGTTTCTTAGCTTCCAAAGAGCTGGAAGCAAGATGCTCTGGGGCCCAATTCGCCCTTTGGTAAGAAGCCTGCACGTTGTGCCTTTCAGCTCTAGGGCAATGTGGCACACCCAGGGCAGAAGTACTACTTCAGCCAGACCAGGCCTGCAAAGAAACTGCGTTTCACAGGCCTTTGTAAGAGATGTTCCCGGTAGGCTGTAAGAGCACTGTGCAGAGCGAGATGTTTCTCAGCTTCCCAAAGAGCTGGAAGCAAGATGCTCTGGCGCCCAACTCGCCCTTTGTTAAGAAGCCTGCACGTTGTGCCTTTCAGCTCTAGGGCAATGTGGCACACCCACGGCAGAAGTTCTGCTTCAGCCAGATCAGGCCTGCAAAGAAACTGCGTTTCACAGGCCTTTGTAAGAGATGTTCCCGGTGGGCTGTAAGAGCACTGTGCAGAGCGAGTTGTTTCTTAGCTTCCCAAAGAGCTGGAAGCAAGATGCTCTGGGGCCCAACTCGCCCTTTGATAAGAAGCCTGCACGTTGTGCCTTTCAGCTCTAGGGCAATGTGGCACACCCAGGGCAGAAGTTCTACTTCAGCCAGATCAGGCCTGTAAAGAAACTGCGTTTCACAGGCCTTTGTAAGAGATGTTCTCGGTAGGCTGTAAGAGCAGTGTGCATAGCGAGTTGTTTCTTAGCTTCGCAAAGAGCTTTAAGCAATACGCTGTGGGGCCCAACTCGCCCTTTGTTAAGAAGACTGCACGTTGTGCCTTTCAGCTCTAGGACAATGTGGCACACCCAGGGCAGAAGTTCTACTTCAGCCAGATCAGGCCTGCAAAGTAACTGCGTTTCACAGGCCTCTGTAAGAGATGTTGCCGGTAGGCTGTAAGAGCACTGTGCAGAGCGAGTTGTTTCTTAGCTTCCCAAAGAGCTGGAAGCAAGATGCTGTGGGGCCCAACTCGCCCTTTGTTAAGAAGCCTGCACGTTGTGCCTTTCAGCTCTATGGCAATATGGCACACCCACGGCAGAAGTTCTACTTCAGCCAGATCAGGCCTGCAAAGAAACTGCATTTCACAGGCCTTTGTAAGAGATGTTCTCGGTAGCCTGTAAGAGCAGTGTGCATAGCGAGTTGTTTCTTAGCTTCCCAAAGAGCTTGAAGCAATATGCTGTGGGGCCCAACTCGCCCTTTGTTAAGAAGCCTGCACGTTGTGCCTTTCAGCTCTAGGGCAATATGGCACACCCAGGACAGAACTTGTACTTCAGCCAGATCAGGCCTGCATAGAAACTGCGTTTCACAGGCCTTTGTAAGAGATGTTCCCGGTAGGCTGTAAGAGCACTGTGCAGAGCAAGTTGTTTCTTAGCTTCCCAAACAGCTGGAAGCAAGATGCTCTGGGGCCCAACTCGCCCTTTGTTAAGAAGCCTGCACGTTGTGCCTCTCAGCTCTAGGGCAATGTGGCACACCCAGGGCAGAAGTTCTACTTCAGCCAGATCAGGCCTGCAAAGAAGCTGCGTTTCACAGGCCTTTGTAAGAGATGTTCCCGGTAGGCTGTAAGAGCAGCGTGCAGAGCGAGTTGTTTCTCAGCTTCCCAAAGAGCTGGAAGCAAGATGCTCGGGGGCCCAACTCGCCCTTTGTTAAGAAGCCTGCACGTTGTTCCTTTCAGCTCTAGGGCAATGTGGCACACCCAGGGCAGAAGTTCTACTTCAGCCAGATCAGGCCTGCAAAGAAACTGCGTTTCACATGCCTTTGTAAGAGATGTTACCGGTAGGCTGTAAGAGCAGTGTGCAGAGCGAGTTGTTTCTCAGCTTCCCAAAGAGCTGGAAGCAAGATGCTGTGGGGCCCAACTCGCCCTTTGTTAAGAAGCCTGCACGTTGTGCCTTTCAGCTCTAGGGCAACGTGGCACACGCAGGGCAGAAGTTCTACTTCATCCAGATCAGGCCTGCAAAGAAACTGCGTTTCACAGGCCTTTGTAAGAGATGTTCCCGGTAGGCTGTAAGAGCACTGTGCAGAGCGAGTTGTTTCTTAGCTTCCCAAAGAGCTGGAAGCAAGATGCTCTGGGGCCCAACTCGCCCTTTGTTAAGAAGCCTGCACGTTGTGCCTTTCAGCTCTAGTACAATTTGGCACACCCTGGGCAGAAGTTCTACTTCAGCCAGATCAGGACTGCAAAGAAAGTGCGTTTCACAGGCCTTTGTAAGAGATGTTCCCGGTAGTCTGTAAGAGCACTGTGCGGAGCGAGTTGTTTCTTAGCTTCCCAAAGAGCTGGAAGCAAGATGCTCTGGGGCCCAACTCGCCCTTTGTTAAGAAGCCTGCACGTTGTGCCTTTCAGCTCTAGGGCAATGTGGCACACCCAGGGCAGAAGTTCTACTTCAGCCAGATCAGGCCTGCAAAGAAAGTGCGTTTCACAGGCCTTTGTAAGAGATATTCCCAGTAGGCTGTAAGAGCACTGTGCAGAGCGAGTTGTTTCTTAGCTTACCAAAGAGCTGGAGGCAAGATGCTCTGGGGCCCAACTCGCCCTTCGTTAAGAAGCCTGCACGTTGTGCCTTTCAGCTCTAGGGCAATGTGGCACACCCAGGGCAGAAGTTCTACTTCAGTCAGATCAGGCCTGCAAAGAAACTGCGTTTCACAGGCCTTTGTAAGAGATGTTCCCGGTAGGCTGTAAGAGAACTGTGATGAGCGAGTTGTTTCTTAGCTTCCCAAAGAGCTGGAAGCAAGATGCTGTGGGGCCCAACTCGCCCTTTGTTAAGAAGCCTACACGTTGTGCCTTTCAGCTCTAGGGCAATGTGGCACACCCAGGGCAGAAGTTCTACTTCAGCCAGATCAGGCCTGCAAAGAAACTGCGTTTCACAGGCCTTTGTAAGAGATGTTCCCGGTAGGCTGAAAGAGCACTGTGCAGAGCGAGTTGTTTCTTAGCTTCCCAAAGAGCTGGAAGCAAGATGCTCTGGGGCCCAACTCGCCCTTTGTTAAGAAGCCTGCACGTTGTGCCTTTCAGCTCTAGGGCAAAGTAGCACACCCAGCTCAGAAGCTCTACTTCAGCCAGAGCAGGCCTGCAAAGAAACTGCGTTTCACAGGCCTTTGTAAGAGATGTTCCCGGTAGGCTGTAAGAGCACTGTGCAGAGCGAGTTGTTTCTTAGCTTCCCAAAGAGCTGGAAGCAAGATGCTGTGGGGCCCAACTCGCCCTTTGTTAAGAAGCCTGCACGTTGTGCCTTTCAGCTCTAGGGCAATGTGGCACACCCAAGGCAGAAATTCTACTTCAGCCAGATCAGGCCTGCAAAGAAACTGTGTTTCACAGGCCTTTGTAAGAGATGTTCCCGGTAGGCTGTAAGAGCACTGTGCTGAGCGAGTTGTTTCTTAGCTTCCCAAAGAGCTGGAAGCAAGATGCTCTGGGGCCCAACTCGCCCTTTGTTAAGAAGCCTGCACGTTGTGCCTTTCAGCTCTAGGGCAAAGTGGCACATCCAGCTCAGAAGTTCTACTTCAGCCAGAGCAGGCCAGCAAAGAAACTGCGTTTCACAGGCCTTTGTAAGAGATGTTCCCGGTAGGCTGTAAGAGCACTGTGCAGAGCGAGTTGTTTCTTAGCTTCCCAAAGAGCTGGAAGCAAGATGCTGTGGGGCCCAACTCGCCCTTTGTTAAGAAGCCTGCACGTTGTGCCTTTCAGCTCTAGGGCAATGTGGCACACCCAGCGCAGAAGTTCTACTTCAGCCACATCAGGCCTGCAAAGAAACTGCGTTTCACAGGCCTCTGTAAGAGATGTTGCCGGTAGGCTGTAAGAGCACTGTGCAGAGCGAGTTGTTTCTTAGCTTCCCAAAGAGCTGGAAGCAAGATGCTCTGGGGCCCAACTTGCCCTTTGTTAAGAAGCCTGCACGTTGTGCCTTTCAGCTCTAGGGCAATGTGGCACACCCAGGGCAGAAGTTCTACTTCAGCCAGATCAGGCCTGCAAAGAAACTGCATTTCTCAGGCCTTTGTAAGAGATGTTCTCGGTAGGCTGTAAGAGCAGTGTGCATAGCGAGTTGTTTCTTAGCTTCGCAAAGAGCTTGAAGCAATATGCTGTGGGGCCCAACTCGCCCTTTGTTAAGAAGCCTGCACGTTGTGCCTTTCAGCTCTAGGGCAAAGTGGCACACCCAGCTCAGAAGTTCTACTTCAACAAGAGCAGGCCTGCAAAGAAACTGCGTTTCACAGGCCTTTGTAAGATATATACCCGGTAGGCTGTAAGAGCACTGTGCAGAGCAAGTTGTTTCTTAGCTTCCAAAGAGCTGGAAGCAAGATGCTCTGGGGCCCAATTCGCCCTTTGGTAAGAAGCCTGCACGTTGTGCCTTTCAGCTCTAGGGCAATGTGGCACACCCAGGGCAGAAGTTCTACTTCAGCCAGATCAGGCCTGCAAAGAAACTGCGTTTCACAGGCCTTTGTAAGAGATGTTCCCGGTAGGCTGTAAGAGCACTGTGCAGAGCGAGTTGTTTCTCAGCTTCCCAAAGAGCTGGAAGCAAGATGCTCTGGCGCCCAACTCGCCCTTTGTTAAGAAGCCTGCACGTTGTGCCTTTCAGCTCTAGGGCAATGTGGCACACCCACGGCAGAAGTTCTGCTTCAGCCAGATCAGGCCTGCAAAGAAACTGCGTTTCACAGGCCTTTGTAAGAGATGTTCCCGGTGGGCTGTAAGAGCACTGTGCAGAGCGAGTTGTTTCTTAGCTTCCCAAAGAGCTGGAAGCAAGATGCTCTGGGGCCCAACTCGCCCTTTGATAAGAAGCCTGCACGTTGTGCCTTTCAGCTCTAGGGCAATGTGGCACACCCAGGGCAGAAGTTCTACTTCAGCCAGATCAGGCCTGTAAAGAAACTGCGTTTCACAGGCCTTTGTAAGAGATGTTCTCGGTAAGCTGTAAGAGCAGTGTGCAGAGCGAGTTGTTTCTTAGCTTCGCAAAGAGCTTTAAGCAATACGCTGTGGGGCCCAACTCGCCCTTTGTTAAGAAGACTGCACGTTGTGCCTTTCAGCTCTAGGACAATGTGGCACACCCAGGGCAGAAGTTCTACTTCAGCCAGATCAGGCCTGCAAAGAAACTGCGTTTCACAGGCCTCTGTAAGAGATGTTGCCGGTAGGCTGTAAGAGCACTGTGCAGAGCGAGTTGTTACTTAGCTTCCCAAAGAGCTGGAAGCAAGATGCTGTGGGGCCCAACTCGCCCTTTGTTAAGAAGCCTGCACGTTGTGCCTTTCAGCTCTATGGCAATGTGGCACACCCACGGCAGAAGTTCTACTTCAGCCAGATCAGGCCTGCAAAGAAACTGCATTTCACAGGCCTTTGTAAGAGATGTTCTCGGTAGCCTGTAAGAGCAGTGTGCATAGCGAGTTGTTTCTTAGCTTCCCAAAGAGCTTGAAGCAATATGCTGTGGGGCCCAACTCGCCCTTTGTTAAGAAGCCTGCACGTTGTGCCTTTCAGCTCTAGGACAATGTGGCACACCCAGGGCCGAAGTTCTACTTCAGCCAGATCAGGCCTGCAAAGAAACTGCGTTTCACAGGCCTCTGTAAGAGATGTTGCCGGTAGGCTGTAAGAGCACTGTGCAGAGCGAGTTGTTTCTTAGCTTCCCAAAGAGCTGGAAGCAATATGCTGTGGGGCCCAACTCGCCCTTTGTTAAGAAGCCTGCACGTTGTGCCTTTCAGCTCTAGGGCAATGTGGCACACCCACGGCAGAAGTTCTACTTCAGCCAGATCAGGCCTGCAAAGAAACTGCATTTCTCAGGCCTTTGTAAGAGATGTTCTCGGTAGGCTGTAAGAGCAGTGTGCATAGCGAGTTGTTTCTTAGCTTCGCAAAGAGCTTGAAGCAAGATGCTGTGGGGCCCAACTCGCCCTTTGTTAAGAAGCCTGCACGTTGTGCCTTTCAGCTCTAGAGCAAAGTGGCACACCCAGCTCAGAAGTTCTACTTCAACAAGAGCAGGCCTGCAAAGAAACTGCGTTTCACAGGCCTTTGTAAGATATATACCCGGTAGGCTGTAAGAGCACTGTGCAGAGCAAGTTGTTTCTTAGCTTCCAAAGAGCTGGAAGCAAGATGCTCTGGGGCCCAATTCGCCCTTTGGTAAGAAGCCTGCACGTTGTGCCTTTCAGCTCTAGGGCAATGTGGCACACCCAGGGCAGAAGTTCTACTTCAGCCAGATCAGGCCTGCAAAGAAACTGCGTTTCACAGGCCTCTGTAAGAGATGTTGCCGGTAGGCTGTAAGAGCACTGTGCAGAGCGAGTTGTTTCTTAGCTTCCCAAAGAGCTGGAAGCAAGATGCTGTGGGGCCCAACTCGCCCTTTGTTAAGAAGCCTGCACGTTGTGCCTTTCAGCTCTAGGGCAATGTGGCACACCCAGGGCAGAAGTTCTACTTCAGCCAGATCAGGCCTGCAAAGAAACTGCATTTCTCAGGCCTTTGTAAGAGATGTTCTCGGTAGGCTGTAAGAGCAGTGTGCATAGCGAGTTGTTTCTTAGCTTCGCAAAGAGCTTGAAGCAATATGCTGTGGGGCCCAACTCGCCCTTTGTTAAGAAGCCTGCACGTTGTGCCTTTCAGCTCTAGGGCAAAGTGGCACACCCAGCTCAGAAGTTCTACTTCAACAAGAGCAGGCCTGCAAAGAAACTGCGTTTCACAGGCCTTTGTAAGATATATACCCGGTAGGCTGTAAGAGCACTGTGCAGAGCAAGTTGTTTCTTAGCTTCCAAAGAGCTGGAAGCAAGATGCTCTGGGGCCCAATTCGCCCTTTGGTAAGAAGCCTGCACGTTGTGCCTTTCAGCTCTAGGGCAATGTGGCACACCCAGGGCAGAAGTTCTACTTCAGCCAGATCAGGCCTGCAAAGAAACTGCGTTTCACAGGCCTTTGTAAGAGATGTTCCCGGTAGGCTGTAAGAGCACTGTGCAGAGCGAGTTGTTTCTCAGCTTCCCAAAGAGCTGGAAGCAAGATGCTCTGGCGCCCAACTCGCCCTTTGTTAAGAAGCCTGCACGTTGTGCCTTTCAGCTCTAGGGCAATGTGGCACACCCACGGCAGAAGTTCTGCTTCAGCCAGATCAGGCCTGCAAAGAAACTGCGTTTCACAGGCCTTTGTAAGAGATGTTCCCGGTGGGCTGTAAGAGCACTGTGCAGAGCGAGTTGTTTCTTAGCTTCCCAAAGAGCTGGAAGCAAGATGCTCTGGGGCC
Source organism: Equus przewalskii (assembly GCF_037783145.1). Taxonomy (NCBI): domain Eukaryota; kingdom Metazoa; phylum Chordata; class Mammalia; order Perissodactyla; family Equidae; genus Equus; species Equus przewalskii. The sequence goes on from NW_027228371.1 coordinate 54,984, forward strand.
CAACTCGCCCTTTGATAAGAAGCCTGCACGTTGTGCCTTTCAGCTCTAGGGCAATGTGGCACACCCAGGGCAGAAGTTCTACTTCAGCCAGATCAGGCCTGTAAAGAAACTGCGTTTCACAGGCCTTTGTAAGAGATGTTCTCGGTAGGCTGTAAGAGCAGTGTGCAGAGCGAGTTGTTTCTTAGCTTCGCAAAGAGCTTTAAGCAATACGCTGTGGGGCCCAACTCGCCCTTTGTTAAGAAGACTGCACGTTGTGCCTTTCAGCTCTAGGACAATGTGGCACACCCAGGGCAGAAGTTCTACTTCAGCCAGATCAGGCCTGCAAAGAAACTGCGTTTCACAGGCCTCTGTAAGAGATGTTGCCGGTAGGCTGTAAGAGCACTGTGCAGAGCGAGTTGTTACTTAGCTTCCCAAAGAGCTGGAAGCAAGATGCTGTGGGGCCCAACTCGCCCTTTGTTAAGAAGCCTGCACGTTGTGCCTTTCAGCTCTATGGCAATGTGGCACACCCACGGCAGAAGTTCTACTTCAGCCAGATCAGGCCTGCAAAGAAACTGCATTTCACAGGCCTTTGTAAGAGATGTTCTCGGTAGCCTGTAAGAGCAGTGTGCATAGCGAGTTGTTTCTTAGCTTCCCAAAGAGCTTGAAGCAATATGCTGTGGGGCCCAACTCGCCCTTTGTTAAGAAGCCTGCACGTTGTGCCTTTCAGCTCTAGGACAATGTGGCACACCCAGGGCCGAAGTTCTACTTCAGCCAGATCAGGCCTGCAAAGAAACTGCGTTTCACAGGCCTCTGTAAGAGATGTTGCCGGTAGGCTGTAAGAGCACTGTGCAGAGCGAGTTGTTTCTTAGCTTCCCAAAGAGCTGGAAGCAATATGCTGTGGGGCCCAACTCGCCCTTTGTTAAGAAGCCTGCACGTTGTGCCTTTCAGCTCTAGGGCAATGTGGCACACCCACGGCAGAAGTTCTACTTCAGCCAGATCAGGCCTGCAAAGAAACTGCATTTCTCAGGCCTTTGTAAGAGATGTTCTCGGTAGGCTGTAAGAGCAGTGTGCATAGCGAGTTGTTTCTTAGCTTCGCAAAGAGCTTGAAGCAATATGCTGTGGGGCCCAACTCGCCCTTTGTTAAGAAGCCTGCACGTTGTGCCTTTCAGCTCTAGGGCAAAGTGGCACACCCAGCTCAGAAGTTCTACTTCAACAAGAGCAGGCCTGCAAAGAAACTGCGTTTCACAGGCCTTTGTAAGATATATACCCGGTAGGCTGTAAGAGCACTGTGCAGAGCAAGTTGTTTCTTAGCTTCCAAAGAGCTGGAAGCAAGATGCTCTGGGGCCCAATTCGCCCTTTGGTAAGAAGCCTGCACGTTGTGCCTTTCAGCTCTAGGGCAATGTGGCACACCCAGGGCAGAAGTTCTACTTCAGCCAGATCAGGCCTGCAAAGAAACTGCGTTTCACAGGCCTCTGTAAGAGATGTTGCCGGTAGGCTGTAAGAGCACTGTGCAGAGCGAGTTGTTTCTTAGCTTCCCAAAGAGCTGGAAGCAATATGCTGTGGGGCCCAACTCGCCCTTTGTTAAGAAGCCTGCACGTTGTGCCTTTCAGCTCTAGGGCAATGTGGCACACCCAGGGCAGAAGTTCTACTTCAGCCAGATCAGGCCTGCAAAGAAACTGCATTTCTCAGGCCTTTGTAAGAGATGTTCTCGGTAGGCTGTAAGAGCAGTGTGCATAGCGAGTTGTTTCTTAGCTTCGCAAAGAGCTTGAAGCAATATGCTGTGGGGCCCAACTCGCCCTTTGTTAAGAAGCCTGCACGTTGTGCCTTTCAGCTCTAGGGCAAAGTGGCACACCCAGCTCAGAAGTTCTACTTCAACAAGAGCAGGCCTGCAAAGAAACTGCGTTTCACAGGCCTTTGTAAGATATATACCCGGTAGGCTGTAAGAGCACTGTGCAGAGCAAGTTGTTTCTTAGCTTCCAAAGAGCTGGAAGCAAGATGCTCTGGGGCCCAATTCGCCCTTTGGTAAGAAGCCTGCACGTTGTGCCTTTCAGCTCTAGGGCAATGTGGCACACCCAGGGCAGAAGTTCTACTTCAGCCAGATCAGGCCTGCAAAGAAACTGCGTTTCACAGGCCTTTGTAAGAGATGTTCCCGGTAGGCTGTAAGAGCACTGTGCAGAGCGAGTTGTTTCTCAGCTTCCCAAAGAGCTGGAAGCAAGATGCTCTGGCGCCCAACTCGCCCTTTGTTAAGAAGCCTGCACGTTGTGCCTTTCAGCTCTAGGGCAATGTGGCACACCCACGGCAGAAGTTCTGCTTCAGCCAGATCAGGCCTGCAAAGAAACTGCGTTTCACAGGCCTTTGTAAGAGATGTTCCCGGTGGGCTGTAAGAGCACTGTGCAGAGCGAGTTGTTTCTTAGCTTCCCAAAGAGCTGGAAGCAAGATGCTCTGGGGCCCAACTCGCCCTTTGATAAGAAGCCTGCACGTTGTGCCTTTCAGCTCTAGGGCAATGTGGCACACCCAGGGCAGAAGTTCTACTTCAGCCAGATCAGGCCTGTAAAGAAACTGCGTTTCACAGGCCTTTGTAAGAGATGTTCTCGGTAGGCTGTAAGAGCAGTGTGCATAGCGAGTTGTTTCTTAGCTTCGCAAAGAGCTTTAAGCAATACGCTGTGGGGCCCAACTCGCCCTTTGTTAAGAAGACTGCACGTTGTGCCTTTCAGCTCTAGGACAATGTGGCACACCCAGGGCAGAAGTTCTACTTCAGCCAGATCAGGCCTGCAAAGAAACTGCGTTTCACAGGCCTCTGTAAGAGATGTTGCCGGTAGGCTGTAAGAGCACTGTGCAGAGCGAGTTGTTTCTTAGCTTCCCAAAGAGCTGGAAGCAAGATGCTGTGGGGCCCAACTCGCCCTTTGTTAAGAAGCCTGCACGTTGTGCCTTTCAGCTCTATGGCAATGTGGCACACCCACGGCAGAAGTTCTACTTCAGCCAGATCAGGCCTGCAAAGAAACTGCATTTCACAGGCCTTTGTAAGAGATGTTCTCGGTAGCCTGTAAGAGCAGTGTGCATAGCGAGTTGTTTCTTAGCTTCCCAAAGAGCTTGAAGCAATATGCTGTGGGGCCCAACTCGCCCTTTGTTAAGAAGCCTGCACGTTGTGCCTTTCAGCTCTAGGACAATGTGGCACACCCAGGGCCGAAGTTCTACTTCAGCCAGATCAGGCCTGCAAAGAAACTGCGTTTCACAGGCCTCTGTAAGAGATGTTGCCGGTAGGCTGTAAGAGCACTGTGCAGAGCGAGTTGTTTCTTAGCTTCCCAAAGAGCTGGAAGCAATATGCTGTGGGGCCCAACTCGCCCTTTGTTAAGAAGCCTGCACGTTGTGCCTTTCAGCTCTAGGGCAATGTGGCACACCCACGGCAGAAGTTCTACTTCAGCCAGATCAGGCCTGCAAAGAAACTGCATTTCACAGGCCTTTGTAAGCGATGTTCTCGGTAGCCTGTAAGAGCAGTGTGCATAGCGAGTTGTTTCTTAGCTTCCCAAAGAGCTTGAAGCAATATGCTGTGGGGCCCAACTCGCCCTTTGTTAAGAAGCCTGCACGTTGTGCCTTTCAGCTCTAGGACAATGTGGCACACCCAGGGCCGAAGTTCTACTTCAGCCAGATCAGGCCTGCAAAGAAACTGCGTTTCACAGGCCTCTGTAAGAGATGTTGCCGGTAGGCTGTAAGAGCACTGTGCAGAGCGAGTTGTTTCTTAGCTTCCCAAAGAGCTGGAAGCAATATGCTGTGGGGCCCAACTCGCCCTTTGTTAAGAAGCCTGCACGTTGTGCCTTTCAGCTCTAGGGCAATGTGGCACACCCACGGCAGAAGTTCTACTTCAGCCAGATCAGGCCTGCAAAGAAACTGCATTTCACAGGCCTTTGTAAGCGATGTTCTCTGTAGCCTGTAAGAGCAGTGTGCATAGCGAGTTGTTTCTTAGCTTCCCAAAGAGCTTGAAGCAATATGCTCTGGGGCCCAACTCGCCCTTTGTTAAGAAGCCTGCACGTTGTGCCTTTCAGCTCTAGGACAATGTGGCACACCCAGGGCCGAAGTTCTACTTCAGCCAGATCAGGCCTGCAAAGAAACTGCGTTTCACAGGCCTCTGTAAGAGATGTTGCCGGTAGGCTGTAAGAGCACTGTGCAGAGCGAGTTGTTTCTTAGCTTCCCAAAGAGCTGGAAGCAATATGCTGTGGGGCCCAACTCGCCCTTTGTTAAGAAGCCTGCACGTTGTGCCTTTCAGCTCTAGGGCAATGTGGCACACCCACGGCAGAAGATCTACTTCAGCCAGATCAGGCCTGCAAAGAAACTGCATTTCACAGGCCTTTGTAAGCGATGTTCTCGGTAGCCTGTAAGAGCAGTGTGCATAGCGAGTTGTTTCTTAGCTTCCCAAAGAGCTTGAAGCAATATGCTCTGGGGCCCAACTCTCCCTTTGTTAAGAAGCCTGCACGTTGTGCCTTTCAGCTCTAGGGCAATGTGGCACACCCAGGGCAGAAGTTCTACTTCAGCCAGATCAGGCCTGCAAAGAAACTTCGTTTCACAGGCCTTTGTAAGAGATGTTCCCGGTAGGCTGTAAGAGCACTGTGCAGAGCGAGTTGTTTCTTAGCTTCCCAAAGAGCTGGAAGCAAGATGCTCTGGGGCCCAATTCGCCCTTTGGTAAGAAGCCTGCACGTTGTGCCTTTCAGCTCTAGGGCAATGTGGCACACCCAGGGCAGAAGTTCTACTTCAGCCAGATCAGGCCTGCAAAGAAGCTGCGTTTCACAGGCCTTTGTAAGAGATGTTCCCGGTAGGCTGTAAGAGCAGCGTGCAGAGCGAGTTGTTTCTCAGCTTCCCAAAGAGCTGGAAGCAAGATGCTCGGGGGCCCAACTCGCCCTTTGTTAAGAAGCCTGCACGTTGTTCCTTTCAGCTCTAGGGCAATGTGGCACACCCAGGGCAGAAGTTCTACTTCAGCCAGATCAGGCCTGCAAAGAAACTGCGTTTCACATGCCTTTGTAAGAGATGTTACCGGTAGGCTGTAAGAGCAGTGTGCAGAGCGAGTTGTTTCTCAGCTTCCCAAAGAGCTGGAAGCAAGATGCTGTGGGGCCCAACTCGCCCTTTGTTAAGAAGCCTGCACGTTGTGCCTTTCAGCTCTAGGGCAACGTGGCACACGCAGGGCAGAAGTTCTACTTCATCCAGATCAGGCCTGCAAAGAAACTGCGTTTCACAGGCCTTTGTAAGAGATGTTCCCGGTAGGCTGTAAGAGCACTGTGCAGAGCGAGTTGTTTCTTAGCTTCCCAAAGAGCTGGAAGCAAGATGCTCTGGGGCCCAACTCGCCCTTTGTTAAGAAGCCTGCACGTTGTGCCTTTCAGCTCTAGTACAATTTGGCACACCCTGGGCAGAAGTTCTACTTCAGCCAGATCAGGACTGCAAAGAAAGTGCGTTTCACAGGCCTTTGTAAGAGATGTTCCCGGTAGTCTGTAAGAGCACTGTGCGGAGCGAGTTGTTTCTTAGCTTCCCAAAGAGCTGGAAGCAAGATGCTCTGGGGCCCAACTCGCCCTTTGTTAAGAAGCCTGCACGTTGTGCCTTTCAGCTCTAGGGCAATGTGGCACACCCAGGGCAGAAGTTCTACTTCAGCCAGATCAGGCCTGCAAAGAAAGTGCGTTTCACAGGCCTTTGTAAGAGATATTCCCAGTAGGCTGTAAGAGCACTGTGCAGAGCGAGTTGTTTCTTAGCTTACCAAAGAGCTGGAGGCAAGATGCTCTGGGGCCCAACTCGTCCTTTGTTAAGAAGCCTGCACGTTGTGCCTTTCAGCTCTAGGGCAATGTGGCACACCCAGCTCAGAAGTTCTACTTCAGTCAGAGCAGGCCTGCAAAGAAACTGCGTTTCACAGGCCTTTGTAAGAGATGTTCCCGGTAGGCTGTAAGAGCACTGTGCAGAGCGAGTTGTTTCTTAGCTTCCCAAAGAGCTGGAAGCAAGATGCTCTGGGGCCCAACTCGCCCTTTGGTAAGACGCCTACACGTTGTGCCTTTCAGCTCTAGGGCAATGTGGCACACCCAGGGTAGAAGTTCTACTTCAGCCAGATCAGGCCTGCAAAGAAACTGCGTTTAACAGGCCTTTGTAAGAGATGTTCCCGGTAGGCTGTAAGAGCACTGTGCAGAGCGAGGTGTTTCTTAGCTTCCCAAAGAGCTGGAAGCAATATGCTCTGGGGCCCAACTCGCCCTTCGTTAAGAAGCCTGCACGTTGTGCCTTTCAGCTCTAGGGCAATGTGGCACACCCAGGGCAGAAGTTCTACTTCAGTCAGATCAGGCCTGCAAAGAAACTGCGTTTCACAGGCCTTTGTAAGAGATGTTCCCGGTAGGCTGTAAGAGAACTGTGATGAGCGAGTTGTTTCTTAGCTTCCCAAAGAGCTGGAAGCAAGATGCTGTGGGGCCCAACTCGCCCTTTGTTAAGAAGCCTACACGTTGTGCCTTTCAGCTCTAGGGCAATGTGGCACACCCAGGGCAGAAGTTCTACTTCAGCCAGATCAGGCCTGCAAAGAAACTGCGTTTCACAGGCCTTTGTAAGAGATGTTCCCGGTAGGCTGAAAGAGCACTGTGCAGAGCGAGTTGTTTCTTAGCTTCCCAAAGAGCTGGAAGCAAGATGCTCTGGGGCCCAACTCGCCCTTTGTTAAGAAGCCTGCACGTTGTGCCTTTCAGCTCTAGGGCAAAGTAGCACACCCAGCTCAGAAGCTCTACTTCAGCCAGAGCAGGCCTGCAAAGAAACTGCGTTTCACAGGCCTTTGTAAGAGATGTTCCCGGTAGGCTGTAAGAGCACTGTGCAGAGCGAGTTGTTTCTTAGCTTCCCAAAGAGCTGGAAGCAAGATGCTGTGGGGCCCAACTCGCCCTTTGTTAAGAAGCCTGCACGTTGTGCCTTTCAGCTCTAGGGCAATGTGGCACACCCAAGGCAGAAATTCTACTTCAGCCAGATCAGGCCTGCAAAGAAACTGTGTTTCACAGGCCTTTGTAAGAGATGTTCCCGGTAGGCTGTAAGAGCACTGTGCTGAGCGAGTTGTTTCTTAGCTTCCCAAAGAGCTGGAAGCAAGATGCTGTGGGGCCCAACTCGCCCTTTGTTAAGAAGCCTGCACGTTGTGCCTTTCAGCTCTAGGGCAAAGTGGCACATCCAGCTCAGAAGTTCTACTTCAGCCAGAGCAGGCCAGCAAAGAAACTGCGTTTCACAGGCCTTTGTAAGAGATGTTCCCGGTAGGCTGTAAGAGCACTGTGCAGAGCGAGTTGTTTCTTAGCTTCCCAAAGAGCTGGAAGCAAGATGCTGTGGGGCCCAACTCGCCCTTTGTTAAGAAGCCTGCACGTTGTGCCTTTCAGCTCTAGGGCAATGTGGCACACCCAGCGCAGAAGTTCTACTTCAGCCACATCAGGCCTGCAAAGAAACTGCGTTTCACAGGCCTCTGTAAGAGATGTTGCCGGTAGGCTGTAAGAGCACTGTGCAGAGCGAGTTGTTTCTTAGCTTCCCAAAGAGCTGGAAGCAAGATGCTCTGGGGCCCAACTTGCCCTTTGTTAAGAAGCCTGCACGTTGTGCCTTTCAGCTCTAGGGCAATGTGGCACACCCAGGGCAGAAGTTCTACTTCAGCCAGATCAGGCCTGCAAAGAAACTGCATTTCTCAGGCCTTTGTAAGAGATGTTCTCGGTAGGCTGTAAGAGCAGTGTGCATAGCGAGTTGTTTCTTAGCTTCGCAAAGAGCTTGAAGCAATATGCTGTGGGGCCCAACTCGCCCTTTGTTAAGAAGCCTGCACGTTGTGCCTTTCAGCTCTAGGGCAAAGTGGCACACCCAGCTCAGAAGTTCTACTTCAACAAGAGCAGGCCTGCAAAGAAACTGCGTTTCACAGGCCTTTGTAAGATATATACCCGGTAGGCTGTAAGAGCACTGTGCAGAGCAAGTTGTTTCTTAGCTTCCAAAGAGCTGGAAGCAAGATGCTCTGGGGCCCAATTCGCCCTTTGGTAAGAAGCCTGCACGTTGTGCCTTTCAGCTCTAGGGCAATGTGGCACACCCAGGGCAGAAGTTCTACTTCAGCCAGATCAGGCCTGCAAAGAAACTGCATTTCACAGGCCTTTGTAAGCGATGTTCTCTGTAGCCTGTAAGAGCAGTGTGCATAGCGAGTTGTTTCTTAGCTTCCCAAAGAGCTTGAAGCAATATGCTCTGGGGCCCAACTCGCCCTTTGTTAAGAAGCCTGCACGTTGTGCCTTTCAGCTCTAGGACAATGTGGCACACCCAGGGCCGAAGTTCTACTTCAGCCAGATCAGGCCTGCAAAGAAACTGCGTTTCACAGGCCTCTGTAAGAGATGTTGCCGGTAGGCTGTAAGAGCACTGTGCAGAGCGAGTTGTTTCTTAGCTTCCCAAAGAGCTGGAAGCAATATGCTGTGGGGCCCAACTCGCCCTTTGTTAAGAAGCCTGCACGTTGTGCCTTTCAGCTCTAGGGCAATGTGGCACACCCACGGCAGAAGTTCTACTTCAGCCAGATCAGGCCTGCAAAGAAACTGCATTTCACAGGCCTTTGTAAGCGATGTTCTCGGTAGCCTGTAAGAGCAGTGTGCATAGCGAGTTGTTTCTTAGCTTCCCAAAGAGCTTGAAGCAATATGCTCTGGGGCCCAACTCTCCCTTTGTTAAGAAGCCTGCACATTGTGCCTTTCAGCTCTAGGGCAATGTGGCACACCCAGGGCAGAAGTTCTACTTCAGCCAGATCAGGCCTGCAAAGAAACTTCGTTTCACAGGCCTTTGTAAGAGATGTTCCCGGTAGGCTGTAAGAGCACTGTGCAGAGCGAGTTGTTTCTTAGCTTCCCAAAGAGCTGGAAGCAAGATGCTCTGGGGCCCAATTCGCCCTTTGGTAAGAAGCCTGCACGTTGTGCCTTTCAGCTCTAGGGCAATGTGGCACACCCAGGGCAGAAGTTCTACTTCAGCCAGATCAGGCCTGCAAAGAAACTGCGTTTCACAGGCCTTTGTAAGAGATGTTCCCGGTAGGCTGTAAGAGCACTGTGCAGAGCGAGTTGTTTCTCAGCTTCCCAAAGAGCTGGAAGCAAGATGCTGTGGGGCCCAACTCGCCCTTTGTTAAGAAGCCTGCACGTTGTGCCTTTCAGCTCTAGGGCAATGTCGCACACCCAGGGCAGAAATTCTACTTCAGCCAGATCAGGCCTGCAAAGAAACTGTGTTTCACAGGCCTTTGTAAGAGATGTTCCCTGTAGGCTGTAAGAGCACTGTGCAGAGCGAGTTCTTTCTTAGCTTCCCAAAGAGCTGGAAGCAAGATGCTCTGGGGCCCAACTCGCCATTTTTTAAGACGCCTGCACGTTGTGCCTTTCAGCTCTAGGGCAAAGAGGCACACCCAGCTCAGAAGTTCTACTTCAGCCAGAGCAGGCCTGCAAAGAAACTGCATTTCACAGGCCTTTGTAAGAGATGTTCCCGGTAGGCTGTAAGAGCAGTGTGCAGAGCGAGTTGTTTCTCAGCTTCCCAAAGAGCTGGAAGCAAGATGCTGTGGGGCCCAACTCGCCCTTTGTTAAGAAGCCTGCACGTTGTGCCTTTCAGCTCTAGGGCAACGTGGCACACGCAGGGCAGAAGTTCTACTTCAGCCAGATCAGGCCTGCAAAGAAACTGCGTTTCACAGGCCTTTGTAAGAGATGTTCCCGGTAGGCTGAAAGAGCACTGTGCAGAGCGAGTTGTTTCTTAGCTTCCCAAAGAGCTGGAAGCAAGATGCTCTGGGGCCCAACTCGCCCTTTGTTAAGAAGCCTGCACGTTGTGCCTTTCAGCTCTAGGGCAAAGTAGCACACCCAGCTCAGAAGCTCTACTTCAGCCAGAGCAGGCCTGCAAAGAAACTGCGTTTCACAGGCCTTTGTAAGAGATGTTCCCGGTAGGCTGTAAGAGCACTGTGCAGAGCGAGTTGTTTCTTAGCTTCCCAAAGAGCTGGAAGCAAGATGCTGTGGGGCCCAACTCGCCCTTTGTTAAGAAGCCTGCACGTTGTGCCTTTCAGCTCTAGGGCAATGTGGCACACCCAAGGCAGAAATTCTACTTCAGCCAGATCAGGCCTGCAAAGAAACTGTGTTTCACAGGCCTTTGTAAGAGATGTTCCCGGTAGGCTGTAAGAGCACTGTGCTGAGCGAGTTGTTTCTTAGCTTCCCAAAGAGCTGGAAGCAAGATGCTCTGGGGCCCAACTCGCCCTTTGTTAAGAAGCCTGCACGTTGTGCCTTTCAGCTCTAGGGCAAAGTGGCACATCCAGCTCAGAAGTTCTACTTCAGCCAGAGCAGGCCAGCAAAGAAACTGCGTTTCACAGGCCTTTGTAAGAGATGTTCCCGGTAGGCTGTAAGAGCACTGTGCAGAGCGAGTTGTTTCTTAGCTTCCCAAAGAGCTGGAAGCAAGATGCTGTGGGGCCCAACTCGCCCTTTGTTAAGAAGCCTGCACGTTGTGCCTTTCAGCTCTAGGGCAATGTGGCACACCCAGCGAAGAAGTTCTACTTCAGCCAGATCAGGCCTGCAAAGAAACTGCGTTTCACAGGCCTCTGTAAGAGATGTTGCCGGTAGGCTGTAAGAGCACTGTGCAGAGCGAGTTGTTTCTTAGCTTCCCAAAGAGCTGGAAGCAAGATGCTCTGGGGCCCAACTTGCCCTTTGTTAAGAAGCCTGCACGTTGTGCCTTTCAGCTCTAGGGCAATGTGGCACACCCAGGGCAGAAGTTCTACTTCAGCCAGATCAGGCCTGCAAAGAAACTGCATTTCTCAGGCCTTTGTAAGAGATGTTCTCGGTAGGCTGTAAGAGCAGTGTGCATAGCGAGTTGTTTCTTAGCTTCGCAAAGAGCTTGAAGCAATATGCTGTGGGGCCCAACTCGCCCTTTGTTAAGAAGCCTGCACGTTGTGCCTTTCAGCTCTAGGGCAAAGTGGCACACCCAGCTCAGAAGTTCTACTTCAACAAGAGCAGGCCTGCAAAGAAACTGCGTTTCACAGGCCTTTGTAAGATATATACCCGGTAGGCTGTAAGAGCACTGTGCAGAGCAAGTTGTTTCTTAGCTTCCAAAGAGCTGGAAGCAAGATGCTCTGGGGCCCAATTCGCCCTTTGGTAAGAAGCCTGCACGTTGTGCCTTTCAGCTCTAGGGCAATGTGGCACACCCAGGGCAGAAGTTCTACTTCAGCCAGATCAGGCCTGCAAAGAAACTGCGTTTCACAGGCCTTTGTAAGAGATGTTCCCGGTAGGCTGTAAGAGCACTGTGCAGAGCGAGTTGTTTCTCAGCTTCCCAAAGAGCTGGAAGCAAGATGCTCTGGCGCCCAACTCGCCCTTTGTTAAGAAGCCTGCACGTTGTGCCTTTCAGCTCTAGGGCAATGTGGCACACCCACGGCAGAAGTTCTGCTTCAGCCAGATCAGGCCTGCAAAGAAACTGCGTTTCACAGGCCTTTGTAAGAGATGTTCCCGGTGGGCTGTAAGAGCACTGTGCAGAGCGAGTTGTTTCTTAGCTTCCCAAAGAGCTGGAAGCAAGATGCTCTGGGGCCCAACTCGCCCTTTGATAAGAAGCCTGCACGTTGTGCCTTTCAGCTCTAGGGCAATGTGGCACACCCAGGGCAGAAGTTCTACTTCAGCCAGATCAGGCCTGTAAAGAAACTGCGTTTCACAGGCCTTTGTAAGAGATGTTCTCGGTAGGCTGTAAGAGCAGTGTGCATAGCGAGTTGTTTCTTAGCTTCGCAAAGAGCTTTAAGCAATACGCTGTGGGGCCCAACTCGCCCTTTGTTAAGAAGACTGCACGTTGTGCCTTTCAGCTCTAGGACAATGTGGCACACCCAGGGCAGAAGTTCTACTTCAGCCAGATCAGGCCTGCAAAGAAACTGCGTTTCACAGGCCTCTGTAAGAGATGTTGCCGGTAGGCTGTAAGAGCACTGTGCAGAGCGAGTTGTTTCTTAGCTTCCCAAAGAGCTGGAAGCAAGATGCTGTGGGGCCCAACTCGCCCTTTGTTAAGAAGCCTGCACGTTGTGCCTTTCAGCTCTATGGCAATGTGGCACACCCACGGCAGAAGTTCTACTTCAGCCAGATCAGGCCTGCAAAGAAACTGCATTTCACAGGCCTTTGTAAGAGATGTTCTCGGTAGCCTGTAAGAGCAGTGTGCATAGCGAGTTGTTTCTTAGCTTCCCAAAGAGCTTGAAGCAATATGCTGTGGGGCCCAACTCGCCCTTTGTTAAGAAGCCTGCACGTTGTGCCTTTCAGCTCTAGGACAATGTGGCACACCCAGGGCCGAAGTTCTACTTCAGCCAGATCAGGCCTGCAAAGAAACTGCGTTTCACAGGCCTCTGTAAGAGATGTTGCCGGTAGGCTGTAAGAGCACTGTGCAGAGCGAGTTGTTTCTTAGCTTCCCAAAGAGCTGGAAGCAATATGCTGTGGGGCCCAACTCGCCCTTTGTTAAGAAGCCTGCACGTTGTGCCTTTCAGCTCTAGGGCAATGTGGCACACCCACGGCAGAAGTTCTACTTCAGCCAGATCAGGCCTGCAAAGAAACTGCATTTCACAGGCCTTTGTAAGCGATGTTCTCGGTAGCCTGTAAGAGCAGTGTGCATAGCGAGTTGTTTCTTAGCTTCCCAAAGAGCATGAAGCAATATGCTGTGGGGCCCAACTCGCCCTTTGTTAAGAAGCCTGCACGTTGTGCCTTTCAGCTCTAGGACAATGTGGCACACCCAGGGCCGAAGTTCTACTTCAGCCAGATCAGGCCTGCAAAGAAACTGCGTTTCACAGGCCTCTGTAAGAGATGTTGCCGGTAGGCTGTAAGAGCACTGTGCAGAGCGAGTTGTTTCTTAGCTTCCCAAAGAGCTGGAAGCAATATGCTGTGGGGCCCAACTCGCCCTTTGTTAAGAAGCCTGCACGTTGTGCCTTTCAGCTCTAGGGCAATGTGGCACACCCACGGCAGAAGTTCTACTTCAGCCAGATCAGGCCTGCAAAGAAACTGCATTTCACAGGCCTTTGTAAGCGATGTTCTCTGTAGCCTGTAAGAGCAGTGTGCATAGCGAGTTGTTTCTTAGCTTCCCAAAGAGCTTGAAGCAATATGCTCTGGGGCCCAACTCGCCCTTTGTTAAGAAGCCTGCACGTTGTGCCTTTCAGCTCTAGGACAATGTGGCACACCCAGGGCCGAAGTTCTACTTCAGCCAGATCAGGCCTGCAAAGAAACTGCGTTTCACAGGCCTCTGTAAGAGATGTTGCCGGTAGGCTGTAAGAGCACTGTGCAGAGCGAGTTGTTTCTTAGCTTCCCAAAGAGCTGGAAGCAATATGCTGTGGGGCCCAACTCGCCCTTTGTTAAGAAGCCTGCACGTTGTGCCTTTCAGCTCTAGGGCAATGTGGCACACCCACGGCAGAAGTTCTACTTCAGCCAGATCAGGCCTGCAAAGAAACTGCATTTCACAGGCCTTTGTAAGCGATGTTCTCGGTAGCCTGTAAGAGCAGTGTGCATAGCGAGTTGTTTCTTAGCTTCCCAAAGAGCTTGAAGCAATATGCTCTGGGGCCCAACTCTCCCTTTGTTAAGAAGCCTGCACGTTGTGCCTTTCAGCTCTAGGGCAATGTGGCACACCCAGGGCAGAAGTTCTACTTCAGCCAGATCAGGCCTGCAAAGAAACTTCGTTTCACAGGCCTTTGTAAGAGATGTTCCCGGTAGGCTGTAAGAGCACTGTGCAGAGCGAGTTGTTTCTTAGCTTCCCAAAGAGCTGGAAGCAAGATGCTCTGGGGCCCAATTCGCCCTTTGGTAAGAAGCCTGCACGTTGTGCCTTTCAGCTCTAGGGCAATGTGGCACACCCAGGGCAGAAGTTCTACTTCAGCCAGATCAGGCCTGCAAAGAAACTGCGTTTCACAGGCCTTTGTAAGAGATGTTCCCGGTAGGCTGTAAGAGCACTGTGCAGAGCGAGTTGTTTCTCAGCTTCCCAAAGAGCTGGAAGCAAGATGCTGTGGGGCCCAACTCGCCCTTTGTTAAGAAGCCTGCACGTTGTGCCTTTCAGCTCTAGGGCAATGTCGCACACCCAGGGCAGAAATTCTACTTCAGCCAGATCAGGCCTGCAAAGAAACTGTGTTTCACAGGCCTTTGTAAGAGATGTTCCCTGTAGGCTGTAAGAGCACTGTGCAGAGCGAGTTCTTTCTTAGCTTCCCAAAGAGCTGGAAGCAAGATGCTCTGGGGCCCAACTCGCCATTTGTTAAGACGCCTGCACGTTGTGCCTTTCAGCTCTAGGGCAAAGAGGCACACCCAGCTCAGAAGTTCTACTTCAGCCAGAGCAGGCCTGCAAAGAAACTGCATTTCACAGGCCTTTGTAAGAGATGTTCCCGGTAGGCTGTAAGAGCACTGTGCAGAGCGAGTTCTTTCTTAGCTTCCCAAAGAGCTGGAAGCAAGATGCTCTGGGGCCCAACTCGCCCTTTGTTAAGAAGCCTGCACGTTGTGCCTTTCAGCTCTAGGGCAATGTGGCACACCCAGGGCAGAAGTTCTACTTCAGCCAGATCAGGCCTGCAAAGAAACTGCGTTTCACAGGCCTCTGTAAGAGATGTTCCCGGTAGGCTGTAAGAGCACTGTGCAGAGCGAGTTGTTTCTTAGCTTCCCAAAGAGCTGGAAGCAAGATGCTCTGGGGCCCAACTTGCCCTTTGTTAAGAAGCCTGCACGTTGTGCCTTTCAGCTCTAGGGCAATGTGGCACACCCAGGGCAGAAGTTCTACTTCAGCCAGATCAGGCCTGCAAAGAAACTGCATTTCACAGGCCTTTGTAAGAGATGTTCTCGGTAGGCTGTAAGAGCAGTGTGCATAGCGAGTTGTTTCTTAGCTTCGCAAAGAGCTTGAAGCAATATGCTGTGGGGCCCAACTCGCCCTTTGTTAAGAAGCCTGCACGTTGTGCCTTTCAGCTCTAGGGCAATGTGGCACACCCAACTCAGAAGTTCTACTTCAGCCAGAGCAGGCCTGCAAAGAAACTGCGTTTCACAGGCCTTTGGAAGAGATATTCCCGGTAGGCTGTAAGAGCACTGTGCAGAGCAAGTTGTTTCTTAGCTTCCAAAGAGCTGGAAGCAAGATGCTCTGGGGCCCAATTCGCCCTTTGGTAAGAAGCCTGCACGTTGTGCCTTTCAGCTCTAGGGCAATGTGGCACACCCAGGGCAGAAGTTCTACTTCAGCCAGATCAGGCCTGCCAAGAAACTGCGTTTCACAGGCCTTTGTAAGAGATGTTCCCGGTAGGCTGTAAGAGCACTGTGCAGAGCGAGTTGTTTCTCAGCTTCCCAAAGAGCTGGAAGCAAGATGCTCTGGCGCCCAACTCGCCCTTTGTTAAGAAGCCTGCACGTTGTGCCTTTCAGCTCTAGGGCAATGTGGCACACCCACGGCAGAAGTTCTGCTTCAGCCAGATCAGGCCTGCAAAGAAACTGCGTTTCACAGGCCTTTGTAAGAGATGTTCCCGGTGGGCTGTAAGAGCACTGTGCAGAGCGAGTTGTTTCTTAGCTTCGCAAAGAGCTTTAAGCAATATGCTGTGGGGCCCAACTCGCCCTTTGTTAAGAAGCCTGCACGTTGTGCCTTTCAGCTCTAGGACAATGTGGCACACCCAGGGCAGAAGTTCTACTTCAGCCAGATCAGGCCTGCAAAGAAACTGCGTTTCACAGGCCTCTGTAAGAGATGTTGCCGGTAGGCTGTAAGAGCACTGTGCAGAGCGAGTTGTTTCTTAGCTTCCCAAAGAGCTGGAAGCAAGATGCTCTGGGGCCCAACTTGCCCTTTGTTAAGAAGCCTGCACGTTGTGCCTTTCAGCTCTAGGGCAATGTGGCACACCCAGGGCAGAAGTTCTACTTCAGCCAGATCAGGCCTGCAAAGAAACTGCATTTCACAGGCCTTTGTAAGAGATGTTCTCGGTAGGCTGTAAGAGCAGTGTGCATAGCGAGTTGTTTCTTAGCTTCGCAAAGAGCTTGAAGCAATATGCTGTGGGGCCCAACTCGCCCTTTGTTAAGAAGCCTGCACGTTGTGCCTTTCAGGTCTAGGGCAATGTGGCACACCCAGCTCAGAAGTTCTACTTCAACAAGAGCAGGCCTGCAAAGAAACTGCGTTTCACAGGCCTTTGTAAGATATATACCCGGTAGGCTGTAAGAGCACTGTGCAGAGCAAGTTGTTTCTTAGCTTCCAAAGAGCTGGAAGCAAGATGCTCTGGGGCCCAATTCGCCCTTTGGTAAGAAGCCTGCACGTTGTGCCTTTCAGCTCTAGGGCAATGTGGCACACCCAGGGCAGAAGTACTACTTCAGCCAGATCAGGCCTGCAAAGAAACTGCGTTTCACAGGCCTTTGTAAGAGATGTTCCCGGTAGGCTGTAAGAGCACTGTGCAGAGCGAGTTGTTTCTCAGCTTCCCAAAGAGCTGGAAGCAAGATGCTCTGGCGCCCAACTCGCCCTTTGTTAAGAAGCCTGCACGTTGTGCCTTTCAGCTCTAGGGCAATGTGGCACACCCACGGCAGAAGTTCTGCTTCAGCCAGATCAGGCCTGCAAAGAAACTGCGTTTCACAGGCCTTTGTAAGAGATGTTCCCGGTGGGCTGTAAGAGCACTGTGCAGAGCGAGTTGTTTCTTAGCTTCCCAAAGAGCTGGAAGCAAGATGCTCTGGGGCCCAACTCGCCCTTTGATAAGAAGCCTGCACGTTGTGCCTTTCAGCTCTAGGGCAATGTGGCACACCCAGGGCAGAAGTTCTACTTCAGCCAGATCAGGCCTGTAAAGAAACTGCGTTTCACAGGCCTTTGTAAGAGATGTTCTCGGTAGGCTGTAAGAGCAGTGTGCATAGCGAGTTGTTTCTTAGCTTCGCAAAGAGCTTTAAGCAATACGCTGTGGGGCCCAACTCGCCCTTTGTTAAGAAGACTGCACGTTGTGCCTTTCAGCTCTAGGACAATGTGGCACACCCAGGGCAGAAGTTCTACTTCAGCCAGATCAGGCCTGCAAAGAAACTGCGTTTCACAGGCCTCTGTAAGAGATGTTGCCGTTAGGCTGTAAGAGCACTGTGCAGAGCGAGTTGTTTCTTAGCTTCCCAAAGAGCTGGAAGCAAGATGCTGTGGGGCCCAACTCGCCCTTTGTTAAGAAGCCTGCACGTTGTGCCTTTCAGCTCTATGGCAATATGGCACACCCACGGCAGAAGTTCTACTTCAGCCAGATCAGGCCTGCAAAGAAACTGCATTTCACAGTCCTTTGTAAGAGATGTTCTCGGTAGCCTGTAAGAGCAGTGTGCATAGCGAGTTGTTTCTTAGCTTCCCAAAGAGCTTGAAGCAATATGCTGTGGGGCCCAACTCGCCCTTTGTTAAGAAGCCTGCACGTTGTGCCTTTCAGCTCTAGGGCAATATGGCACACCCAGGACAGAAGTTGTACTTCAGCCAGATCAGGCCTGCATAGAAACTGCGTTTCACAGGCCTTTGTAAGAGATGTTCCCGGTAGGCTGTAAGAGCACTGTGCAGAGCAAGTTGTTTCTTAGCTTCCCAAACAGCTGGAAGCAAGATGCTCTGGGGCCCAACTCGCCCTTTGTTAAGAAGCCTGCACGTTGTGCCTCTCAGCTCTAGGGCAATGTGGCACACCCAGGGCAGAAGTTCTACTTCAGCCAGATCAGGCCTGCAAAGAAGCTGCGTTTCACAGGCCTTTGTAAGAGATGTTCCCGGTAGGCTGTAAGAGCAGCGTGCAGAGCGAGTTGTTTCTCAGCTTCCCAAAGAGCTGGAAGCAAGATGCTCGGGGGCCCAACTCGCCCTTTGTTAAGAAGCCTGCACGTTGTGCCTTTCAGCTCTAGGGCAACGTGGCACACGCAGGGCAGAAGTTCTACTTCATCCAGATCAGGCCTGCAAAGAAACTGCGTTTCACAGGCCTTTGTAAGAGATGTTCCCGGTAGGCTGTAAGAGCACTGTGCAGAGCGAGTTGTTTCTTAGCTTCCCAAAGAGCTGGAAGCAAGATGCTCTGGGGCCCAACTCGCCCTTTGTTAAGAAGCCTGCACGTTGTGCCTTTCAGCTCTAGTACAATTTGGCACACCCTGGGCAGAAGTTCTACTTCAGCCAGATCAGGACTGCAAAGAAAGTGCGTTTCACAGGCCTTTGTAAGAGATGTTCCCGGTAGTCTGTAAGAGCACTGTGCGGAGCGAGTTGTTTCTTAGCTTCCCAAAGAGCTGGAAGCAAGATGCTCTGGGGCCCAACTCGCCCTTTGTTAAGAAGCCTGCACGTTGTGCCTTTCAGCTCTAGGGCAATGTGGCACACCCAGGGCAGAAGTTCTACTTCAGCCAGATCAGGCCTGCAAAGAAAGTGCGTTTCACAGGCCTTTGTAAGAGATATTCCCAGTAGGCTGTAAGAGCACTGTGCAGAGCGAGTTGTTTCTTAGCTTACCAAAGAGCTGGAGGCAAGATGCTCTGGGGCCCAACTCGTCCTTTGTTAAGAAGCCTGCACGTTGTGCCTTTCAGCTCTAGGGCAATGTGGCACACCCAGCTCAGAAGTTCTACTTCAGTCAGAGCAGGCCTGCAAAGAAACTGCGTTTCACAGGCCTTTGTAAGAGATGTTCCCGGTAGGCTGTAAGAGCACTGTGCAGAGCGAGTTGTTTCTTAGCTTCCCAAAGAGCTGGAAGCAAGATGCTCTGGGGCCCAACTCGCCCTTTGGTAAGACGCCTACACGTTGTGCCTTTCAGCTCTAGGGCAATGTGGCACACCCAGGGTAGAGTTCTACTTCAGCCAGATCAGGCCTGCAAAGAAACTGCGTTTAACAGGCCTTTGTAAGAGATGTTCCCGGTAGGCTGTAAGAGCACTGTGCAGAGCGAGGTGTTTCTTAGCTTCCCAAAGAGCTGGAAGCAATATGCTCTGGGGCCCAACTCGCCCTTCGTTAAGAAGCCTGCACGTTGTGCCTTTCACTCACTCGCCCTTTGTTAAGAAGCCTGCACGTTGTGCCTTTCAGCTCTAGGGCAAAGTAGCACACCCAGCTCAGAAGCTCTACTTCAGCCAGAGCAGGCCTGCAAAGAAACTGCGTTTCACAGGCCTTTGTAAGAGATGTTCCCGGTAGGCTGTAAGAGCACTGTGCAGAGCGAGTTGTTTCTTAGCTTCCCAAAGAGCTGGAAGCAAGATGCTGTGGGGCCCAACTCGCCCTTTGTTAAGAAGCCTGCACGTTGTGCCTTTCAGCTCTAGGGCAATGTGGCACACCCAAGGCAGAAATTCTACTTCAGCCAGATCAGGCCTGCAAAGAAACTGTGTTTCACAGGCCTTTGTAAGAGATGTTCCCGGTAGGCTGTAAGAGCACTGTGCTGAGTGAGTTGTTTCTTAGCTTCCCAAAGAGCTGGAAGCAAGATGCTCTGGGGCCCAACTCGCCCTTTGTTAAGAAGCCTGCACGTTGTGCCTTTCAGCTCTAGGGCAAAGTGGCACATCCAGCTCAGAAGTTCTACTTCAGCCAGAGCAGGCCAGCAAAGAAACTGCGTTTCACAGGCCTTTGTAAGAGATGTTCCCGGTAGGCTGTAAGAGCACTGTGCAGAGCGAGTTGTTTCTTAGCTTCCCAAAGAGCTGGAAGCAAGATGCTGTGGGGCCCAACTCGCCCTTTGCTAAGAAGCCTGCACGTTGTGCCTTTCAGCTCTAGGGCAATGTGGCACACCCAGCGCAGAAGTTCTACTTCAGCCACATCAGGCCTGCAAAGAAACTGCGTTTCACAGGCCTCTGTAAGAGATGTTGCCGGTAGGCTGTAAGAGCACTGTGCAGAGCGAGTTGTTTCTTAGCTTCCCAAAGAGCTGGAAGCAAGATGCTCTGGGGCCCAACTCGCCCTTTGTTAAGAAGCCTGCACGTTGTGCCTTTCAGCTCTAGGGCAATGTGGCACACCCAGGGCAGAAGTTCTACTTCAGCCAGATCAGGCCTGTAAAGAAACTGCATTTCACAGGCCTTTGTAAGAGAAGTTCTCGGTAGGCTGTAAGAGCAGTGTGCAGAGCGAGTTGTTTCTCAGCTTCCCAAAGAGCTGGAAGCAAGATGCTCGGGGGCCCAACTCGCCCTTTGTTAAGAAGCCTGCACGTTGTGCCTTTCAGCTCTAGGGCAACGTGGCACACGCAGGGCAGAAGTTCTACTTCATCCAGATCAGGCCTGCAAAGAAACTGCGTTTCACAGGCCTTTGTAAGAGATGTTCCCGGTAGGCTGTAAGAGCACTGTGCAGAGCGAGTTGTTTCTTAGCTTCCCAAAGAGCTGGAAGCAAGATGCTCTGGGGCCCAACTCGCCCTTTGTTAAGAAGCCTGCACGTTGTGCCTTTCAGCTCTAGTACAATTTGGCACACCCTGGGCAGAAGTTCTACTTCAGCCAGATCAGGACTGCAAAGAAAGTGCGTTTCACAGGCCTTTGTAAGAGATGTTCCCGGTAGTCTGTAAGAGCACTGTGCGGAGCGAGTTGTTTCTTAGCTTCCCAAAGAGCTGGAAGCAAGATGCTCTGGGGCCCAACTCGCCCTTTGTTAAGAAGCCTGCACGTTGTGCCTTTCAGCTCTAGGGCAATGTGGCACACCCAGGGCAGAAGTTCTACTTCAGCCAGATCAGGCCTGCAAAGAAAGTGCGTTTCACAGGCCTTTGTAAGAGATATTCCCAGTAGGCTGTAAGAGCACTGTGCAGAGCGAGTTGTTTCTTAGCTTACCAAAGAGCTGGAGGCAAGATGCTCTGGGGCCCAACTCGTCCTTTGTTAAGAAGCCTGCACGTTGTGCCTTTCAGCTCTAGGGCAATGTGGCACACCCAGCTCAGAAGTTCTACTTCAGTCAGAGCAGGCCTGCAAAGAAACTGCGTTTCACAGGCCTTTGTAAGAGATGTTCCCGGTAGGCTGTAAGAGCACTGTGCAGAGCGAGTTGTTTCTTAGCTTCCCAAAGAGCTGGAAGCAAGATGCTCTGGGGCCCAACTCGCCCTTTGGTAAGACGCCTACACGTTGTGCCTTTCAGCTCTAGGGCAATGTGGCACACCCAGGGTAGAGTTCTACTTCAGCCAGATCAGGCCTGCAAAGAAACTGCGTTTAACAGGCCTTTGTAAGAGATGTTCCCGGTAGGCTGTAAGAGCACTGTGCAGAGCGAGGTGTTTCTTAGCTTCCCAAAGAGCTGGAAGCAATATGCTCTGGGGCCCAACTCGCCCTTCGTTAAGAAGCCTGCACGTTGTGCCTTTCAGCTCTAGGGCAATGTGGCACACCCAGGGCAGAAGTTCTACTTCAGTCAGATCAGGCCTGCAAAGAAACTGCGTTTCACAGGCCTTTGTAAGAGATGTTCCCGGTAGGCTGTAAGAGAACTGTGATGAGCGAGTTGTTTCTTAGCTTCCCAAAGAGCTGGAAGCAAGATGCTGTGGGGCCCAACTCGCCCTTTGTTAAGAAGCCTACACGTTGTGCCTTTCAGCTCTAGGGCAATGTGGCACACCCAGGGCAGAAGTTCTACTTCAGCCAGATCAGGCCTGCAAAGAAACTGCGTTTCACAGGCCTTTGTAAGAGATGTTCCCGGTAGGCTGAAAGAGCACTGTGCAGAGCGAGTTGTTTCTTAGCTTCCCAAAGAGCTGGAAGCAAGATGCTCTGGGGCCCAACTCGCCCTTTGTTAAGAAGCCTGCACGTTGTGCCTTTCAGCTCTAGGGCAAAGTAGCACACCCAGCTCAGAAGCTCTACTTCAGCCAGAGCAGGCCTGCAAAGAAACTGCGTTTCACAGGCCTTTGTAAGAGATGTTCCCGGTAGGCTGTAAGAGCACTGTGCAGAGCGAGTTGTTTCTTAGCTTCCCAAAGAGCTGGAAGCAAGATGCTGTGGGGCCCAACTCGCCCTTTGTTAAGAAGCCTGCACGTTGTGCCTTTCAGCTCTAGGGCAATGTGGCACACCCAAGGCAGAAATTCTACTTCAGCCAGATCAGGCCTGCAAAGAAACTGTGTTTCACAGGCCTTTGTAAGAGATGTTCCCGGTAGGCTGTAAGAGCACTGTGCTGAGTGAGTTGTTTCTTAGCTTCCCAAAGAGCTGGAAGCAAGATGCTCTGGGGCCCAACTCGCCCTTTGTTAAGAAGCCTGCACGTTGTGCCTTTCAGCTCTAGGGCAAAGTGGCACATCCAGCTCAGAAGTTCTACTTCAGCCAGAGCAGGCCAGCAAAGAAACTGCGTTTCACAGGCCTTTGTAAGAGATGTTCCCGGTAGGCTGTAAGAGCACTGTGCAGAGCGAGTTGTTTCTTAGCTTCCCAAAGAGCTGGAAGCAAGATGCTGTGGGGCCCAACTCGCCCTTTGCTAAGAAGCCTGCACGTTGTGCCTTTCAGCTCTAGGGCAATGTGGCACACCCAGCGCAGAAGTTCTACTTCAGCCACATCAGGCCTGCAAAGAAACTGCGTTTCACAGGCCTCTGTAAGAGATGTTGCCGGTAGGCTGTAAGAGCACTGTGCAGAGCGAGTTGTTTCTTAGCTTCCCAAAGAGCTGGAAGCAAGATGCTCTGGGGCCCAACTCGCCCTTTGTTAAGAAGCCTGCACGTTGTGCCTTTCAGCTCTAGGGCAATGTGGCACACCCAGGGCAGAAGTTCTACTTCAGCCAGATCAGGCCTGTAAAGAAACTGCATTTCACAGGCCTTTGTAAGAGAAGTTCTCGGTAGGCTGTAAGAGCAGTGTGCATAGCGAGTTGTTTCTTAGCTTCGCAAAGAGCTTGAAGCAATATGCTGCAGGGCCCAACTCGCCCTTTGTTAAGAAGCCTGCACGTTGTGCCTTTCAGCTCTAGGACAGTGTGGCACACCCAGGGCAGAAGTTCTACTTCAGCCAGATCAGGCCTGCAAAGAAACTGTGTTTCACAGGCCTTTTTAAGAGATGTTGCCGGTAGGCTGTAAGAGCACTGTGCAGAGCGAGTTGTTTCTTAGCTTCCCAAAGAGCTGGAAGCAAGATGCTCTGGGGCCCAACTCGCCCTTTGTTAAGAAGCCTGCACGTTGTGCCTTTCAGCTCTAGGGCAATGTGGCACACCCACGGCAGAAGTTCTACTTCAGCCAGATCAGGCCTGCAAAGAAACTGCATTTCACAGGCCTTTGTAAGAGATGTTCTCGGTAGCCTGTAAGAGCAGTGTGCATAGCGAGTTGTTTCTTAGCTTCCCAAAGAGCTTGAAGCAATATGCTGTGGGGCCCAACTCTCCCTTGTTAAGAAGCCTGCACGTTGTGCCTTTCAGCTCTAGGGCAATGTGGCACACCCAGGGCAGAAGTTCTACTTCAGCCAGATCATGCCTGCAAAGAAACTGCGTTTCACAGGCCTTTGTAAGAGATGTTCCCGGTAGGCTGTAAGAGCACTGTGCAGAGCGAGTTGTTTGTTAGCTTCCCAAAGAGCTGGAAGCAAGATGCTCTGGGGCCCAATTCGCCCTTTGGTAAGAAGCCTGCACGTTGTGCCTTTCAGCTCTAGGGCAATGTGGCACACCCAGGGCAGAAGTTCTACTTCAGCCAGATCAGGCCTGCAAAGAAACTGCGTTTAAGAGGGCTTTGTAAGAGATGTTCCCGGTAGGCTGTAAGAGCACTGTGCAGAGCGAGTTGTTTATTAGCTTCCCAAAGAGCTGGAAGCAAGATACTCTGGGGCCCAACTCGCCCTTTGGAAAGCAGACGGCACGTTGTAGCTTTCAGCTCTAGGGCAATGTGGCACACCCTGGGCAGAAGTTCTACTTCAGCCAGATCAGCCCTGCAAAGAAACTGCGTTTCACAGGCCTTTGTAAGAGATGTTCCCGGTAGGCTGTAAGAGCACTGTGCAGAGCGAGTTGTTTCTTAGCTTCCCAAAGAGCTGGAAGCAAGATGCTCTGGGGCCCAACTCGCCCTTTCTTAAGAAGCCTGCACGTTGTGCCTTTCAGCTCTAGGGCAATGTGGCACACCCAGGGCAGAACTTCTACTTCAGCCAGATCAGGCCTGCAAAGAAACTGCGTTTCACAGGCCTTGGAAAGACATGTTCCCTGTAGGCTGTAAGAGCACTGTGCAGAGCGAGTTGTTTCTTAGGTTCCCAAAGAGCTGGAAGCAAGATGCTCTGGGGCCCAACTCGCCCTTTGTCAAGAAGCCCGCACGTTGTGCCTTTCAGTTCTAGGGCAATGTGTCACACCCAGGGCAGAAGTTCTACTTCAGCCAGATCAGGCCTGCAAAGAAACTGCGTTTCACAGGCCTTTGTAAGAGATGTTCCCGGTAGGCAGTAAGAGCACTGTGCAGAGCGAGTTGTTTCTTAGCTTCCCAAAGAGCTGGAAGCAAGATGCTGTGGGGCCCAACTCGCCCTTTGTTAGGAAGCCTGCACGTTGTGCCTTTCAGCTCTAGGGCAATGTGGCACACCCAGGGCAGAAGTTGTACTTCAGCCAGATCAGGCCTGCAAAGAAACTGCGTTTCACAGGCCTTTGTAAGAGATGTTCCCGGTAGGCTGTAAGAGCACTGTGCAGAGCGAGTTGTTTCTTAGCTTCCCAAAGAGCTGGAAGCAAGATGCTGTGGTGCCCAACTCGCCCTTTGTTAAGAAGCCTGCACGTTGTGCCTTTCAGCTCTAGGGCAATGTGGCACACCCAGGGCAGAAGTTCTACTTCAGCCAGATCAGGCCTGCAAAGAAACTGCGTTTCACAGGCCTTTGTAAGAGATGTTCCCAGTAGGCTGTAAGAGCACTGTGCAGAGCGAGTTGTTTCTTAGCTTCCCAAAGAGCTGGAAGGAAGATGCTCTGGGGCCCAACTCGCCCTTTGTTAAGAAGCCTGCACGTTGTGCCTTTCAGCTCTAGGGCAATGTGGCACACCCAGGGCAGAACTTCTACTTCAGCCTTATCAGGCCTGCAAAGAAACTGCGTTTCACAGGCCTTTTTAAGAGATGTTCCCGGTAGGCTGTAAGAGCACTGTGCAGAGCGAGTTGTTTCTTAGCTTCCCAAAGAGCTGGAAGCAAGATGCTCTGGCGCCCAACTCGCCCTTTCGAATGCAGACTGCACGTTGTAGCTTTCAGCTCTAGGGCAATGTGGAGCAACCAGAGCAGAACTTCTACTTCAGCCAGATCAGGCCTGCAAAGAAACTGCGTTTCACAGGCCTTTGTAAGACATGTTCCCGGTAGGCTGTAAGAGCACTGTGCAGGGCGAGTTGTTTCTTAGCTTCCCAAAGAGCTGGAAGCAAGATGCTCTGGGGCACATCTCGCCCTTTCTTAAGAAGCCTGCACGTTGTGCCTTTCAGCTCTAGGGCAATGTGGCACACCCAGGGCAGAACTTCTACTTCAGCCAGATCAGGCCTGCAAAGAAACTGCGTTTCACAGGCCCTGGTAAGACATGTTCGCGGTAGGCTGTAAGAGCACTGTGCAGAGCGAGTTGTTTCTTAGCTTCCCAAAGAGCTGGAAGCAAGATGCTCTGGGGCCCAACTCGCCCTTTGGAAAGCAGACTGCACGTTGTAGCTTTCAGCTTTAGGGCAATGTGGCGCAACCAGAGCAGATCTTCTACTTCAGCCAGATCAGGCCTGCAAAGAAACTGCGTTTCACAGGCCTTTGTAAGACATGCTCCCGGTAGGCTGTAAGAGCACTGTGTAGAGCGAGTTGTTTCTTAGCTTCCCAAAGAGCTGGAAGCAAGATGCTGTGGTGCCCAACTCGCCCTTTTTTAAGAAGCCTGCACGTTGTGCCTTTCAGCTCTAGGGCAATGTGGCACACCCAGGGCAGAAGTTCTACTTCAGCCAGATCAGGCCTGCCAAGAAACTGCGTTTCACAGGCCTTTGTAAGAGATGTTCCCGGTAGGCTGTCACAGCCCTGTGCAGAGCGAGTTGTTTCTTACCTTCCCAAAAAGGTTGAAGCAAGATGCTCTGGGGCCGAACTCCCCCTTTGTCAAGAAGCCCACACGTTGTGCCTTTCAGCTCTAGGGCAATGTGGCACACCCAGGGCAGAAGTTCTACTTCAGCCAGATCAGGCCTGCAAAGAAACTGCGTTTCACAGGCCTTTGTAAGAGATGTTCCCGGTAGGCTGTAAGAGCACTGTGCAGAGCGAGTTGTTTCTTAGCTTCCCAAAGAGCTGGAAGCAAGATGCTGTGGGGCCCAACTCGCCCTTTGTCGAGAAGCCCGCACGTTGTGCCTTTCAGCTCTAGGGCAATGTGGCACACCCAGGGCAGAAGTTCTACTTCAGCCAGATCAGGCCTGCAAAGAAACTGCGTTTCACAGGCCTTTGTAAGAGATGTTCCCGGTAGGCTGTAAGAGCACTGTGCAGAGCGAGTTGTTTCTTACCTTCCCAAAGAGCTGGAAGCAAGATGCTCTGGGGCCCAACTCGCCCTTTGGAAAGCAGACGGCACGTTGTGCCTTTCAGCTCTAGGGCAATGTGGCACACCCAGGGCAGAACTTCTACTTCAGCCAGATCAGGCCTGCAAAGAAACTGCGTTTCACAGGCCTTGGTAAGACATGTTCCCGGTAGGCTGTAAGAGCACTGTGCAGAGCGAGTTGTTTCTTAGCTTCCCAAAGAGCTGGAAGCAAGATGCTCTGGGGCCCAACTCGCCCTTTGGAAAGCAGACTGCACGTTGTAGCTTTCAGCTCTAGGGCAATGTGGCGCAACCAGAGCAGATCTTCTACTTCAGCCAGATCAGGCCTGCAAAGAAACTGCGTTTCACAGGCCTTTGTAAGACATGCTCCCGGTAGGCTGTAAGAGCACTGTGTAGAGCGAGTTGTTTCTTAGCTTCCCAAAGAGCTGGAAGCAAGAAGCTCTGGGGCCCAACTCGCCCTTTGTTAAGAAGCCTGCACGTTGTGCCTTTCTGCTCTAGGGCAATGTGGCACACCCAGGGCAGAAGTTCTGCTTCAGCCAGATCAGGCCTGCAAAGAAACTGCGTTTCACAGGCCTTTGTAAGAGATGTTCCCAGTAGGCTGTAAGAGCACTGTGCAGAGCGAGTTGTTTCTTAGCTTCCCAAAGAGCTGGAAGGAAGATGCTCTGGGGCCCAACTCGCCCTTTGTTAAGAAGCCTGCACGTTGTGCCTTTCAGCTCTAGGGCAATGTGGCACACCCAGGGCAGAACTTCTACTTCAGCCTTATCAGGCCTGCAAAGAAACTGCGTTTCACAGGCCTTTTTAAGAGATGTTCCCGGTAGGCTGTAAGAGCACTGTGCAGAGCGAGTTGTTTCTTAGCTTCCCAAAGAGCTGGAAGCAAGATGCTCTGGCGCCCAACTCGCCCTTTCGAATGCAGACTGCATGTTGTAGCTTTCAGCTCTAGGGCAATGTGGCGCAACCAGAGCAGAACTTCTACTTCAGCCAGATCAGGCCTGCAAAGAAACTGCGTTTCACAGGCCTTTGTAAGACATGTTCCCGGTAGGCTGTAAGAGCACTGTGCAGAGCGAGTTGTTTCTTAGCTTCCCAAAGAGCTGGAAGCAAGATGCTCTGGGGCCCAACTCGCCCTTTCTTAAGAAGCCTGCACGTTGTGCCTTTCAGCTCTAGGGCAATGTGGCACACCCAGGGCAGAACTTCTACTTCAGCCAGATCAGGCCTGCAAAGAAACTGCGTTTCACAGGCCCTGGTAAGACATGTTCCCGGTAGGCTGTAAGAGCACTGTGCAGAGCGAGTTGTTTCTTAGCTTCCCGAAGAGCTGGAAGCAAGATGCTCTGGGGCCCAACTCGCCCTTTGGAAAGCAGACTGCACGTTGTAGCTTTCAGCTTTAGGGCAATGTGGCGCAACCAGAGCAGATCTTCTACTTCAGCCAGATCAGGCCTGCAAAGAAACTGCGTTTCACAGGCCTTTGTAAGACATGCTCCCAGTAGGCTGTAAGAGCACTGTGTAGAGCGAGTTGTTTCTTAGCTTCCCAAAGAGCTGGAAGCAAGATGCTGTGGTGCCCAACTCGCCCTTTTTTAAGAAGCCTGCACGTTGTGCCTTTCAGCTCTAGGGCAATGTGGCACACCCAGGGCAGAAGTTCTACTTCAGCCAGATCAGGCCTGCCAAGAAACAGCGTTTCACAGGCCTTTGTAAGAGATGTTCCCGGTAGGCTGTCACAGCCCTGTGCAGAGCGAGTTGTTTCTTACCTTCCCAAAAAGGTTGAAGCAAGATGCTCTGGGGCCCAACTCACACTTTGTCAAGAAGCCCGCACGTTGTGCCTTTCAGCTCTAGGGCAATGTGGCACACCCAGGGCAGAAGTTCTACTTCAGCCAGATCAGGCCTGCAAAGAAACTGCGTTTCACAGGCCTTTGTAAGAGATGTTCCCGGTAGGCTGTAAGAGCACTGTGCAGAGCGAGTTGTTTCTTAGCTTCCCAAAGAGCTGGAAGCAAGATGCTCTGGGGCCCAACTCGCCCTTTGTCAAGAAGCCTGCACGTTGTGCCTTTCAGCTCTAGGGCAATGTGGCACACCCAGGGCAGAAGTTCTACTTCAGCCAGATCAGGCCTGCAAAGAAACTGCGTTTCACAGGCCTTTTTAAGAGATGTTCCCGGTAGGCTGTAAGAGCACTGTGCAGAGCGAGTTGTTTCTTAGCTTCCCAAAGAGCTGGAAGCAAGATGCTCTGGGGCCCAACCCGCCCTTTCTTAAGAAGCCTGCACGTTGTGCCTTTCAGCTCTAGGGCAATGTGGCACACCCAGGGCAGAACTTCTACTTCAGCCAGATCAGGCCTGCAAAGAAACTGCGTTTCACAGGCCTTGGTAAGACATGTTCCCGGTAGGCTGTAAGAGCACTGTGCAGAGCGAGTTGTTTCTTAGCTTCCCAAAGAGCTGGAAGCAAGATGCTCTGGGGCCCAACTCGCCCTTTGGAAAGCAGACTGCACGTTGTAGCTTTCAGCTCTAGGGCAATGTGGCGCAACCAGAGCAGATCTTCTACTTCAGCCAGATCAGGCCTGCAAAGAAACTGCGTTTCACAGGCCTTTGTAAGACATGCTCCCGGTAGGCTGTAAGAGCACTGTGTAGAGCGAGTTGTTTCTTAGCTTCCCAAAGAGCTGGAAGCAAGATGCTGTGGTGCCCAACTCGCCCTTTTTTAAGAAGCCTGCACGTTGTGCCTTTCAGCTCTAGGGCAATGTGGCACACCCAGGGCAGAAGTTCTACTTCAGCCAGATCAGGCCTGCCAAGAAACTGCGTTTCACAGGCCTTTGTAAGAGATGTTCCCGGTAGGCTGTCAGAGCCCTGTGCAGAGCGAGTTGTTTCTTACCTTCCCAAAAAGGTTGAAGCAAGATGCTCTGGCGCCCAACTCGCCCTTTGTCAAGAAGCCCGCACATTGTGCCTTTCAGCTCTAGGGCAATGTGGCACACCCAGGGCAGAAGTTGTACTTCAGCCAGATCAGGCCTGCAAAGAAACTGCGTTTCACAGGCCTTTGTAAGAGATGTTCCCGGTAGGCTGTAAGAGCACTGTGCAGAGCGAGTTGTTTCTTAGCTTCCCAAAGAGCTGGAAGCAAGAAGCTCTGGGGCCCAACTCGCCCTTTGTTAAGAAGCCTGCACGTTGTGCCTTTCTGCTCTAGGGCAATGTGGCACACCCAGGGCAGAAGTTCTGCTTCAGCCAGATCAGGCCTGCAAAGAAACTGCGTTTCACAGGCCTTTGTAAGAGATGTTCCCAGTAGGCTGTAAGAGCACTGTGCAGAGCGAGTTGTTTCTTAGCTTCCCAAAGAGCTGGAAGGAAGATGCTCTGGGGCCCAACTCGCCCTTTGTTAAGAAGCCTGCACGTTGTGCCTTTCAGCTCTAGGGCAATGTGGCACACCCAGGGCAGAACTTCTACTTAAGCCACATCAGGCCTGCAAAGAAACTGCGTTTCACAGGCCTTTTTAAGAGATGTTCCCGGTAGGCTGTAAGAGCACTGTGCAGAGCGAGTTGTTTCTTAGCTTCCCAAAGAGCTGGAAGCAAGATGCTCTGGCGCCCAACTCGCCCTTTCGAATGCAGACTGCACGTTGTAGCTTTCAGCTCTAGGGCAATGTGGCGCAACCAGAGCAGAACTTCTACTTCAGCCAGATCAGGCCTGCAAAGAAACTGCGTTTCACAGGCCTTTGTAAGACATGTTCCCGGTAGGCTGTAAGAGCACTGTGCAGAGCGAGTTGTTTCTTAGCTTCCCAAAGAGCTGGAAGCAAGATGCTCTGGGGCCCAACTCGCCCTTTCTTAAGAAGCCTGCACGTTGTGCCTTTCAGCTCTAGGGCAATGTGGCACACCCAGGGCAGAACTTCTACTTCAGCCAGATCAGGCCTGCAAAGAAACTGCGTTTCACAGGCCCTGGTAAGACATGTTCCCGGTAGGCTGTAAGAGCACTGTGCAGAGCGAGTTGTTTCTTAGCTTCCCAAAGAGCTGGAAGCAAGATGCTCTGGGGCCCAACTCGCCCTTTGGAAAGCAGACTGCACGTTGTAGCTTTCAGCTTTAGGGCAATGTGGCGCAACCAGAGCAGATCTTCTACTTCAGCCAGATCAGGCCTGCAAAGAAACTGCGTTTCACAGGCCTTTGTAAGACATGCTCCCAGTAGGCTGTAAGAGCACTGTGTAGAGCGAGTTGTTTCTTAGCTTCCCAAAGAGCTGGAAGCAAGATGCTGTGGTGCCCAACTCGCCCTTTTTTAAGAAGCCTGCACGTTGTGCCTTTCAGCTCTAGGGCAATGTGGCACACCCAGGGCAGAAGTTCTACTTCAGCCAGATCAGGCCTGCCAAGAAACAGCGTTTCACAGGCCTTTGTAAGAGATGTTCCCGGTAGGCTGTCACAGCCCTGTGCAGAGCGAGTTGTTTCTTACCTTCCCAAAAAGGTTGAAGCAAGATGCTCTGGGGCCCAACTCACCCTTTGTCAAGAAGCCCGCACGTTGTGCCTTTCAGCTCTAGGGCAATGTGGCACACCCAGGGCAGAAGTTCTACTTCAGCCAGATCAGGCCTGCAAAGAAACTGCGTTTCACAGGCCTTTGTAAGAGATGTTCCCGGTAGGCTGTAAGAGCACTGTGCAGAGCGAGTTGTTTCTTAGCTTCCCAAAGAGCTGGAAGCAAGATGCTCTGGGGCCCAACTCGCCCTTTGTCAAGAAGCCCGCACGTTGTGCCTTTCAGCTCTAGGGCAATGTGGCACACCCAGGGCAGAAGTTCTACTTCAGCCAGATCAGGCCTGCAAAGAAACTGCGTTTCACAGGCCTTTGTAAGAGATGTTCCCGGTAGGCTGTAAGAGCACTGTGCAGAGCGAGTTGTTTCTTAGCTTCCCAAAGAGCTGGAAGCAAGATGCTCTGGGGCCCAACTCGCCCTTTGGAAAGCAGACGGCACGTTGTGCCTTTCAGCTCTAGGGCAATGTGGCACACCCAGAGCAGAAGTTCTGCTTCATCCAGATCAGGCCTGCAAAGAAACTGCGTTTCACAGGACTTTGTATCAGATGTTCCCTGTAGGCTGTAAGAGCACTGTGCAGAGCGAGTTGTTTCTTAGCTTCCCAAAGAGCTGGAAGCAAGATGCTCTGGGGCCCAACTTGCCCTTTCTTAAGAAGCCTGCACGTTGTGCCTTTCAGCTCTAGGGCAATGTGGCACACCCAGGGCAGAACTTCTACTTCAGCCAGATCAGGCCTGCAAAGAAACTGCGTTTCACAGGCCTTGGTAAGACATGTTCCCGGTAGGCTGTAAGAGCACTGTGCAGAGCGAGTTGTTTCTTAGCTTCCCAAAGAGCTGGAAGCAAGATGCTCTGGGGCCCAACTCGCCCTTTGGAAAGCAGACTGCACGTTGTAGCTTTCAGCTCTAGGGCAATGTGGCGCAACCAGAGCAGATCTTCTACTTCAGCCAGATCAGGCCTGCCAAGAAACTGCGTTTCACAGGCCTTTGTAAGACATGCTCCCGGTAGGCTGTAAGAGCACTGTGCAGAGCGAGTTGTTTCTTAGCTTCCCAAAGAGCTGGAAGCAAGATGCTGTGGCGCCCAACTCGCCCTTTTTTAAGAAGCCTGCACGTTGTGCCTTTCAGCTCTAGGGCAATGTGGCACACCCAGGGCAGAAGTTCTACTTCAGCCAGATCAGGCCTGCCAAGAAACTGCGTTTCACAGGCCTTTGTAAGAGATGTTCCCGGTAGGCTGTCAGAGCCCTGTGCAGAGCGAGTTGTTTCTTACCTTCCCAAAAAGGTTGAAGCAAGATGCTCTGGCGCCCAACTCGCCCTTTGTCAAGAAGCCCGCAGGTTGTGCCTTTCAGCTCTAGGGCAATGTGGCACACCCAGGGCAGAAGTTCTACTTCAGCCAGATCAGGCCTGCAAAGAAACTGCGTTTCACAGGCCTTTGTAAGAGATGTTCCCGGTAGGCTGTAAGAGCACTGTGCAGAGCGAGTTGTTTCTTAGCTTCCCAAAGAGCTGGAAGCAAGATGCTCTTGGGCCCAACTCGCCCTTTTTCAAGAAGCCCGCACGTTGTGCCTTTCAGCTCTAGGGCAATGTGGCACACCCAGGGCAGAAGTTCTACTTCAGCCAGATCAGGCCTGCAAAGAAAATGCGTTTCACAGGCCTTTGTGAGAGATGTTCCCGGTAGGCTGTAAGAGCACTGTGCAGACCGAGTTGTTTCTTAGCTTCCCAAAGAGCTGGAAACAAGATGCTGTGGGGCCCAATTCGCCCTTTGTTAAGAAGCCTGCACGTTGTGCCTTTCAGCTCTAGGGCAATGTGGCACACCCAGGGCAGGAGTTGTACTTCAGCCAGATCAGGCCTGCAAAGAAACTGCGTTTCACAGGCCTTTGTAAGAGATGTTCCCGGTAGGCTGTAAGAGCACTGTGAAGAGCGAGTTGTTTCTTAGCTTCCCAAAGAGCTGGAAGCAAGTTGCTCTGGGGCCCAACTCGCCCTTTGTTAAGAAGCCTGCACGTTGTGCCTTTCAGCTCTAGGGCAATGTGGCACACCCAGGGCAGAAGTTCTACTTCAGCCAGATCAGGCCTGCAAAGAAACTGCGTTTCACAGGCCTTTGTATGAGATGTTCCCAGTAGGCTGTAAGAGCACTATGCAGAGCGAGTTGTTTCTTAGCTTCCCAAAGTGCTGGAAGCAAGATGCTCTGGGGCCCAACTCGCACATTGGAAAGGAGACTGCACGTTGTAGCTTTCAGGTCTAGGGCAGTGTGGCACAGCCAGAGCAGAAGTTCTACTTCAGCCAGATCAGGCCTGCAAAGAAACTGCGTTTCACAGGCCTTTGTAAGAGATGTTCCCGGTAGGCTGTAAGAGCACTGTGCAGAGCGAGTTGTTTCTTAGCTTCCCAAAGAGCTGGAAGGAAGATGCTCTGGGGCCCAACTCGCCCTTTGTTAAGAAGCCTGCACGTTGTGCCTTTCAGCTCTAGGGCAATGTGGCACACCCAGGGCAGAACTTCTACTTCAGCCACATCAGGCCTGCAAAGAAACTGCGTGTCACAGGCCTTTTTAAGAGATGTTCCCGGTAGGCTGTAAGAGCACTGTGCAGAGCGAGTTGTTTCTTAGGTTCCCAAAGAGCTGGAAGCAAGATGCTCTGGCGCCCAACTCGCCCTTTCGAATGCTGACTGCACGTTGTAGCTTTCAGCTCTAGGGCAAGTGGCGCAACCAGAGCAGAACTTCTACTTCAGCCAGATCAGGCCTGCAAAGAAACTGCGTTTCACAGGCCTTTGTAAGAGATGTTCCCGGTAGGCTGTAAGAGCACTGTGCAGAGCGAGTTGTTTCCTAGCTTCCCAAAGAGCTGGAAGCAAGATGCTCTGGGGCCCAACTCGCCCTTTGTTAATTAGCCTGCACGTTGTGCCTTTCAGCTCTAGGGCAATGAGGCACACCCAGGGCAGAAGTTCTACTTCAGCCAGATCAGGCCTGCAAAGAAACTGCATTTCACAGGCCTTTGTAAGAGATGTTCCCGGTAGGCTGTAAGAGCACTGTGCAGAGCGAGTTGTTTCTTAGCTTCCCAAAGAGCTGGAAGCAAGATGTTGTGGGGCCCAACTCGCCCTTTGTTAAGAAGCCTGCACGTTGTGCCTTTCAGCTCTAGGGCTATGTGCCACACTCAGGGCAGAAGTTCTACTTCAGCCTGATCAGGCCTGCAAAGAAACTGCGTTTCACAGGCCTTTGTAAGAGATGTTCCCGGTAGGCTGTAAGAGCACTGTGCAGAGCGAGTTGTTTCTTAGCTTCCCAAAGAGCTGGAAGCAAGATGCTCTGGGGCCTAACTCGCCCTTTGGAAAGCAGACGGCACGTTGTAGCTTTCAGCTCTAGGGCAATGTGGCACACCCTGGGCAGAAGTTCTACTTCAGCCAGATCAGGCCTGCAAAGAAACTGCGTTTCACAGGCCTTTGTAAGAGATGTTCCCGGTAGGCTGTAAGAGCACTGTGCAGAGCGAGTTGTTTCTTAGCTTCCCAAAGAGCTGGAAGCAAGATGCTCTGGCGCCCAACTCGCCCTTTCGAATGCAGACTGCACGTTGTGCCTTTCAGCTCTATGGCAATGTGGCACACCCAGGGCAGAACTTCTACTTCAGCCAGATCAGGCCTGCAAAGAAACTGCGTTTCACAGGCCTTGGTAAGACATGTTCCCGGTAGGCTGTAAGAGCACTGTGCAGAGCGAGTTGTTTCTTAGCTTCCCAAAGAGCTGGAAGCAAGATGCTCTGGGGCCCAACTCGCCCTTTCTTAAGAAGCCTGCACGTTGTGCCTTTCAGCTCTAGGGCAATGTGGCACACCCAGGGCAGAACTTCTACTTCAGCCAGATCAGGCCTGCAAAGAAACTGCGTTTCACAGGCCCTGGTAAGACATGTTCCCGGTAGGCTGTAAGAGCACTGTGCAGAGCGAGTTGTTTCTTAGCTTCCCAAAGAGCTGGAAGCAAGATGCTCTGGGGCCCAACTCGCCCTTTGGAAAGCAGACTGCACGTTGTAGCTTTCAGCTTTAGGGCAATGTGGCGCAACCAGAGCAGATCTTCTACTTCAGCCAGATCAGGCCTGCAAAGAAACTGCGTTTCACAGGCCTTTGTAAGACATGCTCCCGGTAGGCTGTAAGAGCACTGTGTAGAGCGAGTTGTTTCTTAGCTTCCCAAAGAGCTGGAAGCAAGATGCTGTGGTGCCCAACTCGCCCTTTTTTAAGAAGCCTGCACGTTGTGCCTTTCAGCTCTAGGGCAATGTGGCACACCCAGGGCAGAAGTTCTACTTCAGCCAGATCAGGCCTGCCAAGAAACTGCGTTTCACAGGCCTTTGTAAGAGATGTTCCCGGTAGGCTGTCACAGCCCTGTGCAGAGCGAGTTGTTTCTTACCTTCCCAAAAAGGTTGAAGCAAGATGCTCTGGGGCCCAACTCACCCTTTGTCAAGAAGCCCGCACGTTGTGCCTTTCAGCTCTAGGGCAATGTGGCACACCCAGGGCAGAAGTTCTACTTCAGCCAGATCAGGCCTGCAAAGAAACTGCGTTTCACAGGCCTTTGTAAGAGATGTTCCCGGTAGGCTGTAAGAGCACTGTGCAGAGCGAGTTGTTTCTTAGCTTCCCAAAGAGCTGGAAGCAAGATGCTCTGGGGCCCAACTCGCCCTTTGTCAAGAAGCCCGCACGTTGTGCCTTTCAGCTCTAGGGCAATGTGGCACACCCAGGGCAGAAGTTCTACTTCAGCCAGATCAGGCCTGCAAAGAAACTGCGTTTCACAGGCCTTTGTAAGAGATGTTCCCGGTAGGCTGTAAGAGCACTGTGCAGAGCGAGTTGTTTCTTAGCTTCCCAAAGAGCTGGAAGCAAGATGCTCTGGGGCCCAACTCGCCCTTTCTTAAGAAGCCTGCACGTTGTGCCTTTCAGCTCTAGGGCAATGTGGCACACCCAGGGCAGAACTTCTACTTCAGCCAGATCAGGCCTGCAAAGAAACTGCGTTTCACAGGCCTTGGTAAGACATGTTCCCGGTAGGCTGTAAGAGCACTGTGCAGAGCGAGTTGTTTCTTAGCTTCCCAAAGAGCTGGAAGCAAGATGCTCTGGGGCCCAACTCGCCCTTTGGAAAGCAGACTGCACGTTGTAGCTTTCAGCTCTAGGGCAATGTGGCGCAACCAGAGCAGATCTTCTACTTCAGCCAGATCAGGCCTGCAAAGAAACTGCGTTTCACAGGCCTTTGTAAGACATGCTCCCGGTAGGCTGTAAGAGCACTGTGTAGAGCGAGTTGTTTCTTAGCTTCCCAAAGAGCTGGAAGCAAGATGCTGTGGTGCCCAACTCGCCCTTTTTTAAGAAGCCTGCACGTTGTGCCTTTCAGCTCTAGGGCAATGTGGCACACCCAGGGCAGAAGTTCTACTTCAGCCAGATCAGGCCTGCAAAGAAACTGCGTTTCACAGGCCTTTGTAAGAGATGTTCCCGGTAGGCTGTAAGAGCCCTGTGCAGAGCGAGTTGTTTCTTACCTTCCCAAAAAGCTTGAAGCAAGATGCTCTGGCGCCCAACTCGCCCTTTGTCAAGAAGCCTGCACGTTGTGCCTTTCAGCTCTAGGGCAATGTGGCACACCCAGGGCAGAAGTTCTACTTCAGCCAGATCAGGCCTGCAAAGAAACTGCGTTTCACAGGCCTTTGTAAGAGATGTTCCCGGTAGGCTGTAAGAGCACTGTGCAGAGCGAGTTGTTTCTTAGCTTCCCAAAGAGCTGGAAGCAAGAAGCTCTGGGGCCCAACTCGCCCTTTGTTAAGAAGCCTGCACGTTGTGCCTTTCTGCTCTAGGGCAATGTGGCACACCCAGGGCAGAAGTTCTGCTTCAGCCAGATCAGGCCTGCAAAGAAACTGCGTTTCACAGGCCTTTGTAAGAGATGTTCCCAGTAGGCTGTAAGAGCACTGTGCAGAGCGAGTTGTTTCTTAGCTTCCCAAAGAGCTGGAAGGAAGATGCTCTGGGGCCCAACTCGCCCTTTGTTAAGAAGCCTGCACGTTGTGCCTTTCAGCTCTAGGGCAATGTGGCACACCCAGGGCAGAACTTCTACTTCAGCCAGATCAGGCCTGCAAAGAAACTGCGTTTCACAGGCCTTTTTAAGAGATGTTCCCGGTAGGCTGTAAGAGCACTGTGCAGAGCGAGTTGTTTCTTAGCTTCCCAAAGAGCTGGAAGCAAGATGCTCTGGCGCCCAACTCGCCCTTTCGAATGCAGACTGCACGTTGTAGCTTTCAGCTCTAGGGCAATGTGGCGCAACCAGAGCAGAACTTCTACTTCAGCCAGATCAGGCCTGCAAAGAAACTGCGTTTCACAGGCCTTTGTAAGACATGTTCCCGGTAGGCTGTAAGAGCACTGTGCAGAGCGAGTTGTTTCTTAGCTTCCCAAAGAGCTGGAAGCAAGATGCTCTGGGGCCCAACTCGCCCTTTCTTAAGAAGCCTGCACGTTGTGCCTTTCAGCTCTAGGGCAATGTGGCACACCCAGGGCAGAACTTCTACTTCAGCCAGATCAGGCCTGCAAAGAAACTGCGTTTCACAGGCCCTGGTAAGACATGTTCCCGGTAGGCTGTAAGAGCACTGTGCAGAGCGAGTTGTTTCTTAGCTTCCCAAAGAGCTGGAAGCAAGATGCTCTGGGGCCCAACTCGCCCTTTGGAAAGCAGACTGCACGTTGTAGCTTTCAGCTTTAGGGCAATGTGGCGCAACCAGAGCAGATCTTCTACTTCAGCCAGATCAGGCCTGCAAAGAAACTGCGTTTCACAGGCCTTTGTAAGACATGCTCCCAGTAGGCTGTAAGAGCACTGTGTAGAGCGAGTTGTTTCTTAGCTTCCCAAAGAGCTGGAAGCAAGATGCTGTGGTGCCCAACTCGCCCTTTTTTAAGAAGCCTGCACGTTGTGCCTTTCAGCTCTAGGGCAATGTGGCACACCCAGGGCAGAAGTTCTACTTCAGCCAGATCAGGCCTGCCAAGAAACAGCGTTTCACAGGCCTTTGTAAGAGATGTTCCCGGTAGGCTGTCACAGCCCTGTGCAGAGCGAGTTGTTTCTTACCTTCCCAAAAAGGTTGAAGCAAGATGCTCTGGGGCCCAACTCACCCTTTGTCAAGAAGCCCGCACGTTGTGCCTTTCAGCTCTAGGGCAATGTGGCACACCCAGGGCAGAAGTTCTACTTCAGCCAGATCAGGCCTGCAAAGAAACTGCGTTTCACAGGCCTTTGTAAGAGATGTTCCCGGTAGGCTGTAAGAGCACTGTGCAGAGCGAGTTGTTTCTTAGCTTCCCAAAGAGCTGGAAGCAAGATGCTCTGGGGCCCAACTCGCCCTTTGTCAAGAAGCCCGCACGTTGTGCCTTTCAGCTCTAGGGCAATGTGGCACACCCAGGGCAGAAGTTCTACTTCAGCCAGATCAGGCCTGCAAAGAAACTGCGTTTCACAGGCCTTTGTAAGAGATGTTCCCGGTAGGCTGTAAGAGCACTGTGCAGAGCGAGTTGTTTCTTAGCTTCCCAAAGAGCTGGAAGCAAGATGCTCTGGGGCCCAACTCGCCCTTTGGAAAGCAGACGGCACGTTGTGCCTTTCAGCTCTAGGGCAATGTGGCACACCCAGAGCAGAAGTTCTGCTTCATCCAGATCAGGCCTGCAAAGAAACTGCGTTTCACAGGACTTTGTATCAGATGTTCCCTGTAGGCTGTAAGAGCACTGTGCAGAGCGAGTTGTTTCTTAGCTTCCCAAAGAGCTGGAAGCAAGATGCTCTGGGGCCCAACTTGCCCTTTCTTAAGAAGCCTGCACGTTGTGCCTTTCAGCTCTAGGGCAATGTGGCACACCCAGGGCAGAACTTCTACTTCAGCCAGATCAGGCCTGCAAAGAAACTGCGTTTCACAGGCCTTGGTAAGACATGTTCCCGGTAGGCTGTAAGAGCACTGTGCAGAGCGAGTTGTTTCTTAGCTTCCCAAAGAGCTGGAAGCAAGATGCTCTGGGGCCCAACTCGCCCTTTGGAAAGCAGACTGCACGTTGTAGCTTTCAGCTCTAGGGCAATGTGGCGCAACCAGAGCAGATCTTCTACTTCAGCCAGATCAGGCCTGCCAAGAAACTGCGTTTCACAGGCCTTTGTAAGACATGCTCCCGGTAGGCTGTAAGAGCACTGTGCAGAGCGAGTTGTTTCTTAGCTTCCCAAAGAGCTGGAAGCAAGATGCTGTGGCGCCCAACTCGCCCTTTTTTAAGAAGCCTGCACGTTGTGCCTTTCAGCTCTAGGGCAATGTGGCACACCCAGGGCAGAAGTTCTACTTCAGCCAGATCAGGCCTGCCAAGAAACTGCGTTTCACAGGCCTTTGTAAGAGATGTTCCCGGTAGGCTGTCAGAGCCCTGTGCAGAGCGAGTTGTTTCTTACCTTCCCAAAAAGGTTGAAGCAAGATGCTCTGGCGCCCAACTCGCCCTTTGTCAAGAAGCCCGCACGTTGTGCCTTTCAGCTCTAGGGCAATGTGGCACACCCAGGGCAGAAGTTCTACTTCAGCCAGATCAGGCCTGCAAAGAAACTGCGTTTCACAGGCCTTTGTAAGAGATGTTCCCGGTAGGCTGTAAGAGCACTGTGCAGAGCGAGTTGTTTCTTAGCTTCCCAAAGAGCTGGAAGCAAGATGCTCTGGGGCCCAACTCGCCCTTTCTTAAGAAGCCTGCACGTTGTGCCTTTCAGCTCTAGGGCAATGTGGCACACCCAGGGCAGAACTTCTACTTCAGCCAGATCAGGCCTGCAAAGAAACTGCGTTTCACAGGCCTTTGTAAGAGATGTTCCCGGTAGGCTGTAAGAGCACTGTGCAGAGCGAGTTGTTTCTTAGCTTCCCAAAGAGCTGGAAGCAAGATGCTCTGGGGCCCAACTCGCCCTTTGGAAAGCAGACTGCACGTTGTAGCTTTCAGCTCTAGGGCAATGTGGCGCAACCAGAGCAGATCTTCTACTTCAGCCAGATCAGGCCTGCAAAGAAACTGCGTTTCACAGGCCTTTGTAAGACATGCTCGCGGTAGGCTGTAAGAGCACTGTGTAGAGCGAGTTGTTTCTTAGCTTCCCAAAGAGCTGGAAGCAAGATGCTGTGGTGCCCAACTCGCCCTTTTTTAAGAAGCCTGCACGTTGTGCCTTTCAGCTCTAGGGCAATGTGGCACACCCAGGGCAGAAGTTCTACTTCAGCCAGATCAGGCCTGCCAAGAAACTGCGTTTCACAGGCCTTTGTAAGAGATGTTCCCGGTAGGCTGTCAGAGCCCTGTGCAGAGCGAGTTGTTTCTTACCTTCCCAAAAAGGTTGAAGCAAGATGCTCTGGCGCCCAACTCGCCCTTTGTCAAGAAGCCTGCACGTTGTTCCTTTCAGCTCTAGGGCAATGTGGCACACCCAGGGCAGAAGTTCTACTTCAGCCAGATCAGGCCTGCAAAGAAACTGCGTTTCACAGGCCTTTTTAAGAGATGTTCCCGGTAGGCTGTAAGAGCACTGTGCAGAGCGAGTTGTTTCTTAGCTTCCCAAAGAGCTGGAAGCAAGATGCTCTGGCGCCCAACTCGCCCTTTCTAAAGAAGACTGCACGTTGTGCCTTTCAGCTCTAGGGCAATGTGGCGCACCCAGGGCAGAACTTCTACTTCAGCCAGATCAGGCCTGCAAAGAAACTGCGTTTCACAGGCCTTTGTAAGACATGTTCCCGGTAGGCTGTAAGAGCACTGTGCAGAGCGAGTTGTTTCTTAGCTTCCCAAAGAGCTGGAAGCAAGATGCTCTGGGGCCCAACTCGCCCTTTCTTAAGAAGCCTGCACGTTGTGCCTTTCAGCTCTAGGGCAATGTGGCACACCCAGGGCAGAACTTCTACTTCAGCCAGATCAGGCCTGCAAAGAAACTGCGTTTCACAGGCCCTGGTAAGACATGTTCCCGGTAGGCTGTAAGAGCACTGTGCAGAGCGAGTTGTTTCTTAGCTTCCCAAAGAGCTGGAAGCAAGATGCTCTGGGGCCCAACTCGCCCTTTGGAAAGCAGACTGCACGTTGTAGCTTTCAGCTTTAGGGCAATGTGGCGCAACCAGAGCAGATCTTCTACTTCAGCCAGATCAGGCCTGCAAAGAAACTGCGTTTCACAGGCCTTTGTAAGACATGCTCCCAGTAGGCTGTAAGAGCACTGTGTAGAGCGAGTTGTTTCTTAGCTTCCCAAAGAGCTGGAAGCAAGATGCTGTGGTGCCCAACTCGCCCTTTTTTAAGAAGCCTGCACGTTGTGCCTTTCAGCTCTAGGGCAATGTGGCACACCCAGGGCAGAAGTTCTACTTCAGCCAGATCAGGCCTGCCAAGAAACAGCGTTTCACAGGCCTTTGTAAGAGATGTTCCCGGTAG
The DNA here is from genome assembly GCF_037783145.1 of Equus przewalskii. Classification (NCBI taxonomy): domain Eukaryota; kingdom Metazoa; phylum Chordata; class Mammalia; order Perissodactyla; family Equidae; genus Equus; species Equus przewalskii. The sequence continues at coordinate 95,829 of NW_027228371.1, forward strand.
GCTGTCACAGCCCTGTGCAGAGCGAGTTGTTTCTTACCTTCCCAAAAAGGTTGAAGCAAGATGCTCTGGGGCCCAACTCACCCTTTGTCAAGAAGCCCGCACGTTGTGCCTTTCAGCTCTAGGGCAATGTGGCACACCCAGGGCAGAAGTTCTACTTCAGCCAGATCAGGCCTGCAAAGAAACTGCGTTTCACAGGCCTTTGTAAGAGATGTTCCCGGTAGGCTGTAAGAGCACTGTGCAGAGCGAGTTGTTTCTTAGCTTCCCAAAGAGCTGGAAGCAAGATGCTCTGGGGCCCAACTCGCCCTTTGTCAAGAAGCCCGCACGTTGTGCCTTTCAGCTCTAGGGCAATGTGGCACACCCAGGGCAGAAGTTCTACTTCAGCCAGATCAGGCCTGCAAAGAAACTGCGTTTCACAGGCCTTTGTAAGAGATGTTCCCGGTAGGCTGTAAGAGCACTGTGCAGAGCGAGTTGTTTCTTAGCTTCCCAAAGAGCTGGAAGCAAGATGCTCTGGGGCCCAACTCGCCCTTTGGAAAGCAGACGGCACGTTGTGCCTTTCAGCTCTAGGGCAATGTGGCACACCCAGAGCAGAAGTTCTGCTTCATCCAGATCAGGCCTGCAAAGAAACTGCGTTTCACAGGACTTTGTATCAGATGTTCCCTGTAGGCTGTAAGAGCACTGTGCAGAGCGAGTTGTTTCTTAGCTTCCCAAAGAGCTGGAAGCAAGATGCTCTGGGGCCCAACTTGCCCTTTCTTAAGAAGCCTGCACGTTGTGCCTTTCAGCTCTAGGGCAATGTGGCACACCCAGGGCAGAACTTCTACTTCAGCCAGATCAGGCCTGCAAAGAAACTGCGTTTCACAGGCCTTGGTAAGACATGTTCCCGGTAGGCTGTAAGAGCACTGTGCAGAGCGAGTTGTTTCTTAGCTTCCCAAAGAGCTGGAAGCAAGATGCTCTGGGGCCCAACTCGCCCTTTGGAAAGCAGACTGCACGTTGTAGCTTTCAGCTCTAGGGCAATGTGGCGCAACCAGAGCAGATCTTCTACTTCAGCCAGATCAGGCCTGCCAAGAAACTGCGTTTCACAGGCCTTTGTAAGACATGCTCCCGGTAGGCTGTAAGAGCACTGTGCAGAGCGAGTTGTTTCTTAGCTTCCCAAAGAGCTGGAAGCAAGATGCTGTGGCGCCCAACTCGCCCTTTTTTAAGAAGCCTGCACGTTGTGCCTTTCAGCTCTAGGGCAATGTGGCACACCCAGGGCAGAAGTTCTACTTCAGCCAGATCAGGCCTGCCAAGAAACTGCGTTTCACAGGCCTTTGTAAGAGATGTTCCCGGTAGGCTGTCAGAGCCCTGTGCAGAGCGAGTTGTTTCTTACCTTCCCAAAAAGGTTGAAGCAAGATGCTCTGGCGCCCAACTCGCCCTTTGTCAAGAAGCCCGCAGGTTGTGCCTTTCAGCTCTAGGGCAATGTGGCACACCCAGGGCAGAAGTTCTACTTCAGCCAGATCAGGCCTGCAAAGAAACTGCGTTTCACAGGCCTTTGTAAGAGATGTTCCCGGTAGGCTGTAAGAGCACTGTGCAGAGCGAGTTGTTTCTTAGCTTCCCAAAGAGCTGGAAGCAAGATGCTCTTGGGCCCAACTCGCCCTTTTTCAAGAAGCCCGCACGTTGTGCCTTTCAGCTCTAGGGCAATGTGGCACACCCAGGGCAGAAGTTCTACTTCAGCCAGATCAGGCCTGCAAAGAAAATGCGTTTCACAGGCCTTTGTGAGAGATGTTCCCGGTAGGCTGTAAGAGCACTGTGCAGAGCGAGTTGTTTCTTAGCTTCCCAAAGAGCTGGAAGCAAGATGCTCTGGGGCCCAACTCGCCCTTTTTCAAGAAGCCCGCACGTTGTGCCTTTCAGCTCTAGGGCAATGTGGCACACCCAGGGCAGAAGTTCTACTTCAGCCAGATCAGGCCTGCAAAGAAAATGCGTTTCACAGGCCTTTGTAAGAGATGTTCCCGGTAGGCTGTAAGAGCACTGTGCAGAGCGAGTTGTTTCTTAGCTTCCCAAAGAGCTGGAAGCAAGATGCTGTGGGGCCCAATTCGCCCTTTGTTAAGAAGCCTGCACGTTGTGCCTTTCAGCTCTAGGGCAATGTGGCACACCCAGGGCAGAAGTTGTACTTCAGCCAGATCAGGCCTGCAAAGAAACTGCGTTTCACAGGCCTTTGTAAGAGATGTTCCCGGTAGGCTGTAAGAGCACTGTGAAGAGCGAGTTGTTTCTTAGCTTCCCAAAGAGCTGGAAGCAAGATGCTCTGGGGCCCAACTCGCCCTTTGTTAAGAAGCCTGCACGTTGTGCCTTTCAGCTCTAGGGCAATGTGGCACACCCAGGGCAGAAGTTCTACTTCAGCCAGATCAGGACTGCAAAGAAACTGCGTTTCACAGGCCTTTGTAAGAGATGTTCCCGGTAGGCTGTAAGAGCACTGTGCAGAGCGAGTTGTTTCTTAGCTTCCCAAAGAGCTGGAAGCAAGATGCTCTGGCGCCCAACTCGCCCTTTCGAATGCAGACTGCACGTTGTGCCTTTCAGCTCTATGGCAATGTGGCACACCCAGGGCAGAACTTCTACTTCAGCCAGATCAGGCCTGCAAAGAAACTGCGTTTCACAGGCCTTGGTAAGACATGTTCCCGGTAGGCTGTAAGAGCACTGTGCAGAGCGAGTTGTTTCTTAGCTTCCCAAAGAGCTGGAAGCAAGATGCTCTGGGGCCCAACTCGCCCTTTCTTAAGAGGCCTGCACGTTGTGCCTTTCAGCTCTAGGGCAATGTGGCACACCCAGGGCAGAACTTCTACTTCAGCCAGATCAGGCCTGCAAAGAAACTGCGTTTCACAGGCCTTGGTAAGACATGTTCCCGGTAGGCTGTAAGAGCACTGTGTAGAGCGAGTTGTTTCTTAGCTTCCCAAAGAGCTGGAAGCAAGATGCTCTGGGGCCCAACTCGCCCTTTGGAAAGCAGACTGCACGTTGTAGCTTTCAGCTCTTGGGCAATGTGGCGCAACCAGAGCAGATCTTCTACTTCAGCCAGATCAGGCCTGCAAAGAAACTGCGTTTCACAGGCCTTTGTAAGACATGCTCCCGGTAGGCTGTAAGAGCACTGTGTAGAGCGAGTTGTTTCTTAGCTTCCCAAAGAGCTGGAAGCAAGATGCTGTGGTGCTCAACTCGCCCTTTTTTAAGAAGCCTGCACGTTGTGCCTTTCAGCTCTTGGGCAATGTGGCACACCCAGGGCAGAAGTTCTACTTCAGCCAGATCAGGCCTGCAAAGAAACTGCGTTTCACAGGCCTTTGTAAGAGATGTTCCCGGTAGGCTGTCAGAGCCCTGTGCAGAGCGAGTTGTTTCTTACCTTCCCAAAAAGGTTGAAGCAAGATGCTCTTGCGCCCAACTCGCCCTTTGTCAAGAAGCCCGCACGTTGTGCCTTTCAGCTCTAGGGCAATGTGGCACACCCAGGGCAGAAGTTCTACTTCAGCCAGATCAGGCCTGCAAAGAAACTGCGTTTCACAGGCCTTTGTAAGAGATGTTCCCAGTAGGCTGTAAGAGCACTGTGCAGAGCGAGTTGTTTCTTAGCTTCCCAAAGAGCTGGAAGCAAGATGCTCTGGGGCCCAACTCGCCCTTTGTCAAGAAGCCCGCAGGTTGTGCCTTTCAGCTCTAGGGCAATGTGGCACACCCAGGGCAGAAGTTCTACTTCAGCCAGATCAGGCCTGCAAAGAAACTGCGTTTCACAGGCCTTTGTAAGAGATGTTCCCGGTAGGCTGTAAGAGCACTGTGCAGAGCGAGTTGTTTCTTAGCTTCCCAAAGAGCTGGAAGCAAGATGCTCTGGGGCCCAACTCGCCCTTTTTCAAGAAGCCCGCACGTTGTGCCTTTCAGCTCTAGGGCAATGTGGCACACCCAGGGCAGAAGTTCTACTTCAGCCAGATCAGGCCTGCAAAGAAAATGTGTTTCACAGGCCTTTGTAAGAGATGTTCCCGGTAGGCTGTAAGAGCACTGTGCAGAGCGAGTTGTTTCTTAGCTTCCCAAAGAGCTGGAAGCAAGATGCTGTGGGGCCCAATTCGCCCTTTGTTAAGAAGCCTGCACGTTGTGCCTTTCAGCTCTAGGGCAATGTAGCACACCCAGGGCAGAAGTTGTACTTCAGCCAGATCAGGCCTGCAAAGAAACTGCGTTTCACAGGCCTTTGTAAGAGATGTTCCCGGTAGGCTGTAAGAGCACTGTGCAGAGCGAGTTGTTTCTTAGCTTCCCAAAGAGCTGGAAGCAAGAAGCTCTGTGGCCCAACTCGCCCTTTGTTAAGAAGCCTGCACGTTGTGCCTTTCAGCTCTAGGGCAATGTGGCACACCCAGGGCAGAAGTTCTACTTCAGCCAGATCAGGCCTGCAAAGAAACTGCGTTTCACAGGCCTTTGTATGAGATGTTCCCTGTAGGCTGTAAGAGCACTATGCAGAGCGAGTTGTTTCTTAGCTTCCCAAAGTGCTGGAAGCAAGATGCTCTGGGGCCCAACTCGCACATTGGAAAGGAGACTGCACGTTGTAGCTTTCAGGTCTAGGGCAGTGTGGCACACCCAGAGCAGAAGTTCTACTTCAGCCAGATCAGGCCTGCAAAGAAACTGCGTTTCACAGGCCTTGGTAAGACATGTTCAACGGTAGGCTGTAAGAGCACTGTGCAGAGCGAGTTGTTTCTTAGCTTCCCAAAGAGCTGGAAGGAAGATGCTCTGGGGCCCAACTCGCCCTTTGTTAAGAAGCCTGCACGTTGTGCCTTTCATCTCTAGGGCAATGTGGCACACCCAGGGCAGAACTTCTACTTCAGCCACATCAGGCCTGCAAAGAAACTGCGTGTCACAGGCCTTTTTAAGAGATGTTCCCGGTAGGCTGTAAGAGCACTGTGCAGAGCGAGTTGTTTCTTAGGTTCCCAAAGAGCTGGAAGCAAGATGCTCTGGCGCCCAACTCGCCCTTTCGAATGCAGACTGCACGTTGTAGCTTTCAGCTCTAAGGCAATGTGGCGCAACCAGAGCAGAACTTCTACTTCAGCCAGATCAGGCCTGCAAAGAAACTGCGTTTCACAGGCCTTTGTAAGACATGTTCCCGGTAGGCTGTAAGAGCACCTAGCAGAGCGAGTTGTTTCTTAGCTTCCCAAAGAGCTGGAAGCAAGATGCTGTGGGTCCCAACTCGCCCTTTGTTAAGAAGCCTGCACGTTGTGCCTTTCAGCTCTAGGGCTAGGTGCCACACCCAGGGCAGAAGTTTTACTTCAGCCTGATATTGCCTGCCAAGAAACTGCGTTTCACAGGCCTTTGTAAGAGACGTTCCCGGTAGGCTGTCAGAGCCCTGTGCAGAGCGAGTTGTTTCTTAGCTTCCCAAAAAGGTTGAAGCAAGATGCTCTGGCGCCCAACTCGCCCTTTGTTAAGAAGCCTGCACGTTGTGCCTTTCTGCTCTAGGGCAATGTGGCACACCCAGGGCAGAAGTTCTACTTCAGCCAGATCAGGCCTGCAAAGAAACTGCGTTTCACAGGCCTTTGTAAGAGATGTTCCCGGTAGGCTGTAAGAGCACTGTGCAGAGCGAGTTGTTTCTTAGCTTCCCAAAGAGCTGGAAGCAAGATGCTCTGGGGCCCAACTCGCCCTTTGTTAAGAAGCCTGAACGTTGTGCCTTTCAGCTATAGGGCAATGTGGCACACCCAGGGCAGAAGTTCTACTTCAGCCAGATCAGGACTGCAAAGAAACTGCATTTCACAGGCATTTGTAAGAGATGTTCCCCTTAGGGTGTAAGAGCACTGTGCAGGGCTAGTTGTTTCTTAGCTTACCAAAGAGCTGGAAGCAACCTGCTCTGGGGCCCAACTCGCCCTTGGTGAAGAACCCTGCACGTTGTGCCTTTCAGCTCTAGGGCAATGTGGCACACCCAGGGCAGAAGTTCTACTTCAGCCAGATCAGGCCTGCAAGGAAACTATGTTTCACAGGCCGTTGTAAGAGATGTTCCCGGTAGGCTGTAAGAACAGTGTGCAGAGCGAGTTGTTTCTTAGCTTCCCAAAGAGCTGGAAGCAAGATGCTCTGGGGCCCTACTCTCACATTGGAAAGGAGACTGCGCCTTGTAGCTTTCAGGTCTAGGGCAGTGTGGCACACCCAGAGCAGAAGTTCTACTTCAGCCAGATCAGGCCTGCAAAGAAACTGCGTTTCACAGGCCTTTGTAAGAGATGTTCCCGGTAGGCTGTAAGAGCACTCTGCAGAGCGAGTTGTTTCTTAGCTTCCCAAAGAGCTGGAAGCAAGATGCACTGGGGCCCAACTCGCCCTTTGTTAAGAAGCCTCCACGTTGTGCATTTCAGCTCTAGGGCAATGTGGCACACCCAGAGCAGAAGTTCTACTTCAGCCAGATCAGGCCTGCCAAGAAACTGCGTTTCACAGGGCTTTTTAAGAGATGTTCCCGGTAGGCTGTAAGAGCACTGTGCAGAGTGAGTTGTTTCTTAGCTTCCCAAAGAGCTGCAAGGAAGATGCTCTTGGGCCCAACTCGCCCTTTGTTAAGACGCCTGCACGTTGTGCCTTTCAGCTCTAGGGCTACGTGACACACCCAGGGCAGAAGTTCTACTTCATCCAGATCAGGCCTGCAAAGAAACTGCGTTTCACAGGCCTTTGTAAGAGATGTTCCCGGTAGGTTGTAAGAGCACTGTGCAGAGCGAGTTGTTTCTTAGCTTCCCAAAGAGCTGGAAGCAAGATGCTCTGGGGCCCAACTCGCCCTTTGGAAAGCAGACGGCACGTTGTAGCTTTCAGCTCTAGGGAAATGTGGCACACCCTGGGCAGAAGTTCTACTTCAGCCAGATCAGGCCTGCAAAGAAACTGCGTTTCACAGGCCTTTGTAAGAGATGTTCCCGGTAGGCTGTAAGAGCACTGTGCAGAGCGAGTTGTTTCTTAGCTTCCCAAAGAGCTGGAAGCAAGATGCTCTGGGGCCCAACTCGCCCTTTGTCAAGAAGCCTGCACGTTGTGCCTTTCAGCTCTAGGGCAATGTGGCACACCCAGGGCAGAACTTCTACTTCAGCCAGATCAGGCCTGCAAAGAAACTGCGTTTCACAGGCCTTTGTAAGAGATGTTCCAGGTAGGCTGTAAGAGCACTGTGCAGAGCGAGTTGTTTCTTAGCTTCCCAAAGAGCTGGAAGCAAGATGCTCTGGGGCCCAACTCGCCCTTTGGAAAGCAGACTGCACGTTGTAGCTTTCAGCTCTACGGCAATGTGGCGAAAGCAGAGCAGATCTTCCACTTCAGCCAGATCAGGCCTGCAAAGAAACTGCGTTTCACAGGCCTTTTTAAGCCATTCTCCCGGTAGGCTGTAAGAGCACTGTGTAGAGGGAGTTGTTTCTTAGCTTCCCAAAGAGCTGGAAGCAAGATGCTGTGGTGCCCAACTCGCCCTTTTTTAAGAAGCCTGCACGTTGTGCCTTTCAGCTCTAGGGCAATGTGGCACACCCATGGCAGAAGTTCTACTTCAGCCAGATCAGGCCTGCCAAGAAACTGCGTTTCACAGGCCTTTGTAAGAGATGTTCCCGGTAGGCTGTCAGAGCCCTGTGCAGAGCGAGTTGTTTCTTAGCTTCCCAAAAAGGTTGAAGCAAGATGCTCTGGCGCCCAACTCGCCCTTTGTTAAGAAGCCTGCACGTTGTGCCTTTCAGCTCTAGGGCAATGTGGCACACCCAGGGCAGAAGTTCTACTTCAGCCAGATCAGGCCTGCAAAGAAACTGCGTTTCACAGGCCTTTGTAAGAGATGTTCCCGGTAGGCTGTAAGAGCACTGTGCAGAGCGAGTTGTTTCTTAGCTTCCCAAAGAGCTGGAAGCAAGATGCTCTGGGGCCCAACTCGCCCTTTGGAAAGCAGATTGCACGTTGTAGCTTTCAGGTCTAGGCCAATGTGGCGCAACCAGAGCAGAAGATCTACTTCAGCCAGATCAGGCCTGCAAAGAAACTTCGTCTCACAGGCCTTTGTAAGAGATGTTCTCGGTAGGCTGTAAGAGCACTGTGCAGAGCGAGTTGTTTCTTAGCTTCCCAAAGAGCTGGAAGCAAGATGCTCTGGGGCCCAACTCGCACATTGGAAAGGAGACTGCACGTTGTAGCTTTCAGGTCTAGGGCAGTGTGGCACACCCAGAGCAGAAGTTCTGCTTCAGCCAGATCAGGCCTGCAAAGAAACTGCGTTTCACAGGCCTTTGTAAGAGATGTTCCCGGTAGGCTGTAAGAGCACTGTGCAGAGCGAGTTGTTTCTTAGCTTCCCAAAGAGCTGGAAGCAAGATGCTCTGGGGCCCAACTCGCCCTTTGTTAAGAAGCCTGCACGTTGTGCCTTTCAGCCCTAGGGCAATATGGCACACCCAGGGCAGAACTTCTACTTCAGCCTTATCAGGCCTGCAAAGAAACTGCGTTTCACAGGCCATTTTAAGAGATGTTCCCGGTAGGCTGTAAGAGCACTGTGCAGAGCGAGTTGTTTCTTAGGTTCCCAAAGAGCTGGAAGCAAGATGCTCTGGCGCTCAACTCGCCCTTTCGAATGCAGACTGCACGTTGTGGCTTTCAGCTCTAGGGCTAGATGCCACACCCAGGGCAGAAGTTCTACTTCATCCAGATCAGGCCTGCAAAGAAACTGCGTTTCACAGGCCTTTGTAAGAGATGTTCCCGGTAGGCTGTAAGAGCACTGTGCAGAGCGAGTTGTTTCTTAGCTTCCCAAAGAGCTGGAAGCCAGATGCTCTGGGGCCCAACTCGCCCTTTGTTAAGAAGCCTGCACGTTGTGCCTTTCAGCTCTAGGGCAATGTGGCACACCCAGGGCAGAAGTTCTACTTCAACCAGATCAGGCCTGCAAAGAAACTGCGTTTCACAGGCCTTGGTAAGACATGTTCCCTGTAGGCTGTAAGAGCACTGTGCAGAGCGAGTTGTTTCTTAGCTTCCCAAAGAGCTGGAAGCAAGATGCTCTGGGGCCCAACTCGCCCTTTGTTAAGAAGCCTGCACGTTGTGCCTTTCAGCTCTAGGGCAATGTGGCACACCCAGGGCAGAAGTTCTACTTCAGCCAGATCAGGCCTGCAAAGAAACTGCGTTTCACAGGCCTTTGTAAGAGATGTTCCCGGTAGGCTGTAAGAGCACTGTGCAGAGCGAGTTGTTTCTTAGCTTCCCAAAGAGCTGGAAGCAAGATGCTGTGGGGCCCAACTCGCCCTTTGTTAGGAAGCCTGCACGTTGTGCCTTTCAGCTCTAGGGCAATGTGGCACACCCAGGGCAGAAGTTCTACTTCAGCCAGATCAGGCCTGCAAAGAAACTGCGTTTCACAGGCCTTTGTAAGAGATGTTCCTGGTAGGCTGTAAGAGCACTGTGCATAGCGAGTTGTTTCTTAGCTTCCCAAAGAGCTGGAAGCAAGATGCTGTGGGGCCCAACTCGCCCTTTGTTAGGAAGCCTGCACGTTGTGCCTTTCAGCTCTAGGGCAATGTGGCACACCCAGGGCAGAAGTTCTACTTCAGCCAGATCAGGCCTGCCAAGAAACTGCGTTTCACAGGCCTTTGTAAGAGATGTTCCCGGTAGGCTGTAAGAGCACTGTGCAGAGCGAGTTGTTTCTTAGCTTCCCAAAAAGCTGGAAGCAAGAAGCTCTGGGGCCCAACTCGCCCTTTGTTAAGAAGCCTGCACGTTGTGCCTTTCAGCTCTAGGGCAATGTGGCACACCCAGGGCAGAACTTCTTCTTCAGCCTTATCAGGCCTGCAAAGAAACTGCGTTTCACAGGCCTTTTTCAGAGATGTTCCCGGTAGGCTGTAAGAGCACTGTGCAGAGCGAGTTGTTTCTTAGGTTCCCAAAGAGCTGGAAGCAAGATGCTCTGGCGCCCAACTCGCCCTTTCGAATGCAGACTGCACGTTGTGCCTTTCAGCTCTAGGGCTAGGTGCGACACCCAGGGCAGAAGTTCTACTTCAGCCAGATCAGGCCTGCAAAGAAACTGCGTTTCACAGGCCTTTGTAAGAGATGTTCCCGGTAGGCTGTAAGAGCACTGTGCAGAGCGAGTTGTTTCTTAGCTTCCCAAAGAGCTGGAAGCAAGATGTTGTGGGGCCCAACTCGCCCTTTGTTAAGAAGCCTGCACGTTGTGCCTTTCAGCTCTAGGGCAATGTTGCACACCCAGGGCAGAAGTTCTACTTCAGCCAGATCAGGCCTGCAAAGAAACTGCGTTTCACAGGCCTTTGTAAGAGATGTTCCCGGTAGGCTGTAAGAGCACTGTGCAGAGCGAGTTGTTTCTTAGCTTCCCAAAGAGCTGGAAGCAAGATGCTCTGGGGCCCAACTCGCCCTTTCTTAAGAAGCCTGCACGTTGTGCCTTTCAGCTCTAGGGCAATGTGGCACACCCAGGGCAGAACTTCTACTTCAGCCTTATCAGGCCTGCAAAGAAACTGCGTTTCACAGGCCATTTTAAGAGATGTTCCCGGTAGGCTGTAAGAGCACTGTGCAGAGCGAGTTGTTTCTTAGGTTCCCAAAGAGCTGGAAGCAAGATGCTCTGGCGCCCAACTCGCCCTTTCGAATGCAGACTGCACGTTGTGGCTTTCAGCTCTAGGGCTAGATGCCACACCCAGGGCAGAAGTTCTACTTCAGCCAGATCAGGCCTGCAAAGAAACTGCGTTTCACAGGCCTTTGTAAGAGATGTTCCCGGTAGGCTGTAAGAGCACTGTGCAGAGCGAGTTGTTTCTTAGCTTCCCAAAGAGCTGGAAGCCAGATGCTCTGGGGCCCAACTCGCCCTTTGTTAAGAAGCCTGCACGTTGTGCCTTTCAGCTCTAGGGCAATGTGGCACACCCAGGGCAGAAGTTCTACTTCAACCAGATCAGGCCTGCAAAGAAACTGCGTTTCACAGGCCTTGGTAAGACATGTTCCCTGTAGGCTGTAAGAGCACTGTGCAGAGCGAGTTGTTTCTTAGCTTCCCAAAGAGCTGGAAGCAAGATGCTCTGGGGCCCAACTCGCCCTTTGTTAAGAAGCCTGCACGTTGTGCCTTTCAGCTCTAGGGCAATGTGGCACACCCAGGGCAGAAGTTCTACTTCAGCCAGATCAGGCCTGCAAAGAAACTGCGTTTCACAGGCCTTTGTAAGAGATGTTCCCGGTAGGCTGTAAGAGCACTGTGCAGAGCGAGTTGTTTCTTAGCTTCCCAAAGAGCTGGAAGCAAGATGCTCTGGGGCCCAACTCGCCCTTTGTTAGGAAGCCTGCACGTTGTGCCTTTCAGCTCTAGGGCAATGTGGCACACCCAGGGCAGAAGTTCTACTTCAGCCAGATCAGGCCTGCAAAGAAACTGCGTTTCACAGGCCTTTGTAAGAGATGTTCCCGGTAGGCTGTAAGAGCACTGTGCAGAGCGAGTTGTTTCTTAGCTTCCCAAAGAGCTGGAAGCAAGATGCTGTGGGGCCCAACTCGCCCTTTGTTAAGAAGCCTGCACGTTGTGCCTTTCAGCTCTAGGGCAATGTGGCACACCCAGGGCAGAAGTTCTACTTCAGCCAGATCAGGCCTGCAAAGAAACTGCGTTTCACAGGCCTTTGTAAGAGATGTTCCCGGTAGGCTGTAAGAGCACTGTGCAGAGCGAGTTGTTTCTTAGCTTCCCAAAGAGCTGGAAGCAAGATGCTCTGGGGCCCAACTCGCCCTTTGTTAAGAAGCCTGCACGTTGTGCCTTTCAGCTCTAGGGCAATGTGGCACACCCAGGGCAGAACTTCTTCTTCAGCCTTATCAGGCCTGCAAAGAAACTGCGTTTCACAGGCCTTTTTAAGAGATGTTCCCGGTAGGCTGTAAGAGCACTGTGCAGAGCGAGTTGTTTCTTAGGTTCCCAAAGAGCTGGAAGCAAGATGCTCTGGCGCCCAACTCGCCCTTTCGAATGCAGACTGCACGTTGTAGCTTTCAGCTCTAGGGCTAGGTGCGACACCCAGAGCAGAAGTTCTACTTCAGCCAGATCAGGCCTGCAAAGAAACTGCGTTTCACAGGCCTTTGTAAGAGATGTTCCCGGTAGGCTGTAAGAGCACTGTGCAGAGCGAGTTGTTTCTTAGCTTCCCAAAGAGCTGGAAGCAAGATGCTCTGGGGCCCAACTCGCCCTTTGTTAAGAAGCCTGCACGTTGTGCCTTTCAGCTCTAGGGCAATGTGGCACACCCAGGGCAGAAGTTCTACTTCAGCCAGATCAGGCCTGCAAAGAAACTGCGTTTCACAGGCCTTTGTAAGAGATGTTCCCGGTAGGCTGTAAGAGCACTGTGCAGAGCGAGTTGTTTCTTAGCTTCCCAAAGAGCTGGAAGCAAGATGCTGTGGGGCCCAACTCGCCCTTTGTTAAGAAGCCTGCACGTTGTGCCTTTCAGCTCTAGGGCAATGTGGCACACCCAGGGCAGAAGTTCTACTTCAGCCAGATCAGGCCTGCAAAGAAACTGCGTTTCACAGGCCTTTGTAAGAGATGTTCCCGGTAGGCTGTAAGAGCACTGTGAAGAGCGAGTTGTTTCTTAGCTTCCCAAAGAGCTGGAAGCAAGATACTCTGGGGCCCAACTCGCCCTTTGGAAAGCAGACGGCACGTTGTAGCTTTCAGCTCTAGGGCAATGTGGCACACCCAGGGCAGAATTTCTACTTCAGCCAGATCAGGCCTGCAAAGAAACTGCGTTTCACAGGCCTTTGTAAGAGATGTTCCCGGTAGGCTGTAAGAGCACTGTGCAGAGCGAGTTGTTTCTTAGCTTCCCAAAGAGCTGGAAGCAAGATGCTCTGGGGCCCAACTCGCCCTTTCTTAAGAAGCCTGCACGTTGTGCCTTTCAGCTCTAGGGCAATGTGGCACACCCAGGGCAGAACTTCTACTTCAGCCAGATCAGGCCTGCAAAGAAACTGCGTTTCACAGGCCTTTGTAAGAGATGTTCCCGGTAGGCTGTAAGAGCACTGTGCAGAGCGAGTTGTTTCTTAGCTTCCCAAAGAGCTGGAAGCAAGATGCTCTGGGGCCCAACTCGCACATTGGAAAGGAGACTGCACGTTGTAGCTTTCAGGTCTAGGGCAATGTGGCACACACACGGCAGAAGTTCTACTTCAGCCTGATCAGGCCTGCAAAGAAACTGCGTTTCACAGGCCTTTGTAAGAGATGTTCCCAGTAGGCTGTAAGAGCACTGTGCAGAGCGAGTTGTTTCTTAGCTTCACAAAGAGCTGGAAGCAAGATGCTCTGTGGCCCAACTCGCCCTTTGTTAAGAAGCCTGAACGTTGTGCCTTTCAGCTATAGGGCAATGTGGTACACCAAGGGCAGAAGTTCTACTTCAGCCAGATCAGGACTGCAAAGAAACTGCATTTCACAGGCATTTGTAAGAGATGTTCCCCTTAGGCTGTAAGAGCACTGTGCAGGGCTAGTTGTTTCTTAGCTTACCAAAGAGCTGGAAGCAAGCTGCTCTGGGGCCCAACTCGCCCTTTGTGAAGAAGCCTGCACGTTGTGCCTTTCAGCTCTAGGGCAATGTGGCACACCCAGGGCAGAAGTTCTACTTCTGCCAGATCTGGCCTGCAAGGAAACTATGTTTCACAGGCCGTTGTAAGAGATGTTCCCGGTAGGCTGTAAGAGCAGTGTGCAGAGCGAGTTGTTTCTTAGCTTCCCAAAGAGCTGGAAGCAAGATGCTCTGGGGCCCTACTCTCACATTGGAAAGGAGACTGCGCGTTGTAGCTTTCAGGTCTAGGGCAGTGTGGCACACTCAGAGCAGAAGTTCTACTTCAGCCAGATCAGGCCTGCCAAGAAACTGCGTTTCACAGGCCTTTGTAAGACATGTTCCCGGTAGGCTGTAAGAGCACTGTGCAGAGCGAGTTGTTTCTTAGGTTCCCAAAGAGCTGGAAGCAAGATGCTCTGGGGCCCAACTCGCCCTTTGGAAAGCAGACTGCACGTTGTAGCTTTCAGCTCTAGGGCAATGTGGCGCAACCAGAGCAGAACTTCTACTTCAGCCAGAGCAGGCCTGCAAAGAAACTGCGTTTCACAGGCCTTTGTAAGACATGTTCCCGGTAGGCTGTAAGAGCACTGTGCAGAGCGAGTTGTTTCTTAGCTTCCCAAAGAGCTGGAAGCAAGATGCTGTGGGGCCCAACTCGCCCTTTGTTAAGAAGCCTGCACGTTGTGCCTTTCAGCTCTAGGGCAATGAGGCACACCCAGGGCAGAAGTTCTACTTCAGCCAGATCAGGCCTGCAAAGAAACTGCGTTTCACAGGCCTTTGTAAGAGATGTTCCCGGTAGGCTGTAAGAGCACTGTGCAGAGCGAGTTGTTTCTTAGCTTCCCAAAGAGCTGGAAGCAAGATGGTGTGGGGCCCAACTCGCCCTTTGTTAAGAAGCCTGCACGTTGTGCCTTTCAGCTCTAGGGCTAGGTGCCACACCCAGGGCAGAAGTTCTACTTCAGCCTGATCAGGCCTGCAAAGAAAGTGCGTTTCACAGGCCTTTGTAAGAGATGTTCCCGGTAGGCTGTAAGAGCACTGTGACGAGCGAGTTGTTTCTTAGCTTCCCAAAGAGCTGGAAGCAAGATACTCTGGGGCCCAACTCGCCCTTTGGAAAGCAGACGGCACGTTGTAGCTTTCAGCTCTAGGGCAATGTGGCACACCCAGGGCAGAATTTCTACTTCAGCCAGATCAGGCCTGCAAAGAAACTGCGATTCACAGGCCTTTGTAAGAGATGTTCCCGCTAGGCTGTAAGAGCACTGTGCAGAGCGAGTTGTTTCTTAGCTTCCCAAAGAGCTGGAAGCAAGATGCTCTGGGGCCCAACTCGCCCTTTCTTAAGAAGCCTGCACGTTGTGCCTTTCAGCTCTAGGGCAATGTGGCACACCCAGGGCAGAACTTCTACTTCAGCCAGATCAGGCCTGCAAAGAAACTGCGTTTCACAGGCCTTTGTAAGAGATGTTCCCGGTAGGCTGTAAGAGCACTGTGCAGAGCGAGTTGTTTCTTAGCTTCCCAAAGAGCTGGAAGCAAGATGCTCTGGGGCCCAACTCGCCCTTTGTTAAGAAGCCTGCACGTTGTGCCTTTCTGCTCTAGGGCAATGTGGCACACACACGGCAGAAGTTCTACTTCAGCCTGATCAGGCCTGCAAAGAAACTGCGTTTCACAGGCCTTTGTAAGAGATGTTCCCGGTAGGCTGTAAGAGCACTGTGCAGAGCGAGTTGTTTCTTAGCTTCCCAAAGAGCTGGAAGCAAGATGCTCTGTGGCCCAACTCGCCCTTTGTTAAGAAGCCTGAACGTTGTGCCTTTCAGCTATAGGGCAATGTGGTACACCAAAGGCAGAAGTTCTACTTCAGCCAGATCAGGACTGCAAAGAAACTGCATTTCACAGGCATTTGTAAGAGATGTTCCCCCTAGGCTGTAAGAGCACTGTGCAGGGCTAGTTGTTTCTTAGCTTACCAAAGAGCTGGAAGCAAGCTGCTCTGGGGCCCAACTCGCCCTTTGTGAAAAGCCTGCACGTTGTGCCTTTCAGCTCTAGGGCAATGTGGCACACCCAGGGCAGAAGTTCTACTTCTGCCAGATCTGGCCTGCAAGGAAACTATGTTTCACAGGCCGTTGTAAGAGATGTTCCCGGTAGGCTGTAAGAGCAGTGTGCAGAGCGAGTTGTTTCTTAGCTTCCCAAAGAGCTGGAAGCAAGATGCTCTGGGGCCCTACTCTCACATTGGAAAGGAGACTGCGCGTTGTAGCTTTCAGGTCTAGGGCAGTGTGGCACACTCAGAGCAGAAGTTCTACTTCAGCCAGATCAGGCCTGCCAAGAAACTGCGTTTCACAGGCCTTTGTAAGAGATGTTCCCGGTAGGCTGTAAGAGCACTGTGCAGAGCGAGTTGTTTCTTAGGTTCCCAAAGAGCTGGAAGCAAGATGCTCTGGGGCCCAACTCGCCCTTTGGAAAGCAGACTGCACGTTGTAGCTTTCAGCTCTAGGGCAATGTGGCGCAACCAGAGCAGAACTTCTACTTCAGCCAGAGCAGGCCTGCAAAGAAACTGCGTTTCACAGGCCTTTGTAAGACATGTTCCCAGTAGGCTGTAAGAGCACTGTGCAGAGCGAGTTGTTTCTTAGCTTCCCAAAGAGCTGGAAGCAAGATGCTGTGGGGCCCAACTCGCCCTTTGTTAAGAAGCCTGCACGTTGTGCCTTTCAGCTCTAGGGCATTGTGGCACCCGATGGCAGAAGTTCTACTTCAGCCAGATCAGGCCTGCAAAGAAACTGCGTTTCACAGGCCTTTGTAAGAGATGTTCCTGGTAGGCTGTAAGAGCACTGTGCAGAGCGAGTTGTTTCTTAGCTTCCCAAAGAGCTGGAAGCAAGATGCTCTGGGGCCCAACTCGCCCTTTGTTAATTAGCCTGCACGTTGTGCCTTTCAGCTCTAGGGCAATGTGGCACACCCACTGCAGAAGTTCTACTTCAGCCAGATCAGGCCTGCAAAGAAACTGCGTTTCACAGGCCTTTGTAAGAGATGTTCCCGGTAGGCTGTAAGAGCACTGTGCAGAGCGAGTTGTTTCTTAGCTTCCCAAAGAGCTGGAAGCAAGATGCTCTGGGGCCCAACACGCACATTGGAAAGGAGACTGCATGTTGTAGCTTTCAGGTCTAGGGCAGTGTGGCACACCCAGAGCAGAAGTTCTACTTCAGCCAGATCAGGCCTGCAAAGAAACTGCGTTTCACAGGCCTTTGTAAGAGATGTTCCCCTTAGGCTGTAAGAGCACTGTGCAGGGCTAGTTGTTTCTTAGCTTACCAAAGAGCTGGAAGCAAGCTGCTCTGGGGCCCAACTCGCCCTTTGTGAAAAGCCTGCACGTTGTGCCTTTCAGCTCTAGGGCAATGTGGCACACCCAGGGCAGAAGTTCTACTTCTGCCAGATCTGGCCTGCAAGGAAACTATGTTTCACAGGCCGTTGTAAGAGATGTTCCCGGTAGGCTGTAAGAGCAGTGTGCAGAGCGAGTTGTTTCTTAGCTTCCCAAAGAGCTGGAAGCAAGATGCTCTGGGGCCCTACTCTCACATTGGAAAGGAGACTGCGCGTTGTAGCTTTCAGGTCTAGGGCAGTGTGGCACACTCAGAGCAGAAGTTCTACTTCAGCCAGATCAGGCCTGCCAAGAAACTGCGTTTCACAGGCCTTTGTAAGAGATGTTCCCGGTAGGCTGTAAGAGCACTGTGCAGAGCGAGTTGTTTCTTAGGTTCCCAAAGAGCTGGAAGCAAGATGCTCTGGGGCCCAACTCGCCCTTTGGAAAGCAGACTGCACGTTGTAGCTTTCAGCTCTAGGGCAATGTGGCGCAACCAGAGCAGAACTTCTACTTCAGCCAGAGCAGGCCTGCAAAGAAACTGCGTTTCACAGGCCTTTGTAAGACATGTTCCCAGTAGGCTGTAAGAGCACTGTGCAGAGCGAGTTGTTTCTTAGCTTCCCAAAGAGCTGGAAGCAAGATGCTGTGGGGCCCAACTCGCCCTTTGTTAAGAAGCCTGCACGTTGTGCCTTTCAGCTCTAGGGCATTGTGGCACCCGATGGCAGAAGTTCTACTTCAGCCAGATCAGGCCTGCAAAGAAACTGCGTTTCACAGGCCTTTGTAAGAGATGTTCCTGGTAGGCTGTAAGAGCACTGTGCAGAGCGAGTTGTTTCTTAGCTTCCCAAAGAGCTGGAAGCAAGATGCTCTGGGGCCCAACTCGCCCTTTGTTAATTAGCCTGCACGTTGTGCCTTTCAGCTCTAGGGCAATGTGGCACACCCACTGCAGAAGTTCTACTTCAGCCAGATCAGGCCTGCAAAGAAACTGCGTTTCACAGGCCTTTGTAAGAGATGTTCCCGGTAGGCTGTAAGAGCACTGTGCAGAGCGAGTTGTTTCTTAGCTTCCCAAAGAGCTGGAAGCAAGATGCTCTGGGGCCCAACACGCACATTGGAAAGGAGACTGCATGTTGTAGCTTTCAGGTCTAGGGCAGTGTGGCACACCCAGAGCAGAAGTTCTACTTCAGCCAGATCAGGCCTGCAAAGAAACTGCGTTTCACAGGCCTTTGTAAGAGATGTTCCCGGTAGGCTGTAAGAGCACTGTGCAGAGCGAGTTGTTTCTTAGCTTCCCAAAGAGCTGGAAGGAAGATGCTCTGGGGCCCAACTCGCCCTTTGTTAAGAAGCCTGCACGTTGTGCCTTTCAGCTCTAGGGCAATGTGGCACACCCAGGGCAGAACTTCTACTTCAGCCTTATCAGGCCTGCAAAGAAACTGCGTTTCACAGGCCTTTTTAAGAGATGTTCCCGGTAGGCTGTAAGAGCACTGTGCAGAGCGAGTTGTTTCTTAGGTTCCCAAAGAGCTGGAAGCAAGATGCTCTGGTGCCCAACTCGCCCTTTCAAATGCAGACTGCACGTTGTAGCTTTCAGCTCTAGGGCAATGTGGCGCAACCAGAGCAGAACTTCTACTTCAGCCAGATCAGGCCTGCAAAGAAACTGCGTTTCACAGGCCTTTGTAAGAGATGTTCCCGGTAGGCTGTAAGAGCACTGTGCAGAGCGAGTTGTTTCTTAGCTTCCCAAAGAGCTATAAGCAAGATGCTCTGGGGCCCAACTAGCCCTTTGTTAAGAAGCCTGCACGTTGTGCCTTTCAGCTCTAGGGCAATGAGGCACACCCAGGGCAGAAGTTCTACTTCAGCCAGATCAGGCCTGCAAAGAAACTGCGTTTCACAGGCCTTTGTAAGAGATGTTCCCGGTAGGCTGTAAGAGCACTGTGCAGAGCGAGTTGTTTCTTAGCTTCCCAAAGAGCTGGAAGCAAGATGGTGTGGGGCCCAACTCGCCCTTTGTTAAGAAGCCTGCACGTTGTGCCTTTCAGCTCTAGGGCTAGGTTCCACACCCAGGGCAGAAGTTCTACTTCAGCCTGATCAGGCCTGCAAAGAAAGTGCGTTTCACAGGCCTTTGTAAGAGATGTTCCCGGTAGGCTGTAAGAGCACTGTGACGAGCGAGTTGTTTCTTAGCTTCCCAAAGAGCTGGAAGCAAGATACTCTGGGGCCCAACTCGCCCTTTGGAAAGCAGACGGCACGTTGTAGCTTTCAGCTCTAGGGCAATGTGGCACACCCAGGGCAGAATTTCTACTTCAGCCAGATCAGGCCTGCAAAGAAACTGCGTTTCACAGGCCTTTGTAAGAGATGTTCCCGGTAGGCTGTAAGAGCACTGTGCAGAGCGAGTTGTTTCTTAGCTTCCCAAAGAGCTGGAAGCAAGATGCTCTGGGGCCCAACTCGCCCTTTCTTAAGAAGCCTGCACGTTGTGCCTTTCAGCTCTAGGGCAATGTGGCACACCCAGGGCAGAACTTCTACTTCAGCCAGATCAGGCCTGCAAAGAAACTGCGTTTCACAGGCCTTGGTAAGACATGTTCCCGGTAGGCTGTAAGAGCACTGTGCCGAGCGAGTTGTTTCTTAGCTTCCCAAAGAGCTGGAAGCAAGATGCTCTGGGGCCCAACTCGCCCTTTGTCAAGAAGCCCGCACGTTGTGCCTTTCAGCTCTAGGGCAATGTGGCACACCCAGGGCAGAAGTTCTACTTCAGCCAGATCAGGCCTGCAAAGAAACTGCGTTTCACAGGCCTTTGTAAGAGATGTTCCCGGTAGGCTGTAAGAGCACTGTGCAGAGCGAGTTGTTTCTTAGCTTCCCAAAGAGCTGGAAGCAAGATGCTGTGGGGCCCAACTCGCCCTTTGTTAGGAAGCCTGCACGTTGTGCCTGTCAGCTCTAGGGCAATGTGGCACACCCAGGGCAGAAGTTGTACTTCAGCCAGATCAGGCCTGCAAAGAAACTGCGTTTCACAGGCCTTTGTAAGAGATGTTCCCGGTAGGCTGTAAGAGCACTGTGCAGAGCGAGTTGTTTCTTAGCTTCCCAAAGAGCAGGAAGCAAGAAGCTCTGGGGCCCAACTCGCCCTTTGTTAAGAAGCCTGCACGTTGTGCCTTTCAGCTCTAGGGCAATGTGGCACACCCAGGGCAGAAGTTCTACTTCAGCCAGATCAGGCCTGCAAAGAAACTGCGTTTCACAGGCCTTTGTAAGAGATGTTCCCAGTAGGCTGTAAGAGCACTGTGCAGAGCGAGTTGTTTCTTAGCTTCCCAAAGAGCTGGAAGCAAGATGCTCTGGGGCCCAACTCGCCCTTTGTTAAGAAGCCTGCACGTTGTGCCTTTCAGCTCTAGGGCAATGTGGCACACCCAGGGCAGAACTTCTACTTCAGCCTTATCAGGCCTGCAAAGAAACTGCGTTTCACAGGCCTTTTTAAGAGATGTTCCCGGTAGGCTGTAAGAGCACTGTGCAGAGCGAGTTGTTTCTTAGCTTCCCAAAGAGCTGGAAGCAAGATGCTCTGGGGCCCAACTCGCCCTTTCGTAAGAAGACTGCACGTTGTGCCTTTCAGCTCTAGGGCAATGTGGCACACCCAGGGCAGAACTTCTACTTCAGCCAGATCAGGCCTGCAAAGAAACTGCGTTTCACAGGCCTTGGTAAGACATGTTCCCGGTAGGCTGTAAGAGCACTGTGCAGAGCGAGTTGTTTCTTAGCTTCCCAAAGAGCTGGAAGCAAGATGCTCTGGGGCCCAACTCGCCCTTTGTTAAGAAGCCTGCACGTTGTGCCTTTCAGCTCTAGGGCAATGTGGCACACCCAGGGCAGAAGTTGTACTTCAGCCAGATCAGGCCTGCAAAGAAACTGCGTTTCACAGGCCTTTGTAAGAGATGTTCCCGGTAGGCTGTAAGAGCACTGTGCAGAGCGAGTTGTTTCTTAGCTTCCCAAAGAGCTGGAAGCAAGATGCTCTGGGGCCCAACTCGCCCTTTGGAAAGAAGACTGCACGTTGTAGCTTTCAGGTCTAGGGCAGTGTGGCACACCCAGAGCAGAAGTTCTACTTCAGCCAGATCAGGCCTGCAAAGAAACTGCGTTTCACAGGCCTTTGTAAGACATGTTCCCGGTAGGCTGTAAGAGCACTGTGCAGAGCGAGTTGTTTCTTAGCTTCCCAAAGAGCTGGAAGCAAGATGTTGTGGGGCCCAACTCGCCCTTTGTTAAGAAGCCTGCACGTTGTGCCTTTCAGCTCTAGGGCTATGTGCCACACCCAGGGCAGAAGTTCTACTTCAGCCTGATCAGGCCTGCAAAGAAAGTGCGTTTCACAGGCCTTTGTAAGAGATGTTCCCGGTAGGCTGTAAGAGCACTGTGCAGAGCGAGTTGTTTCTTAGCTTCCCAAAGAGCTGGAAGCAAGATGCTCTGGGGCCCAACTCGCCCTTTGGAAAGCAGACGGCACGTTGTAGCTTTCAGCTCTAGGGCAATGTGGCACATCCAGAGCAGAAGTTCTACTTCAGCCAGATCAGGCCTGCAAAGAAACTGCGTTTCACAGGCCTTTGTAAGAGATGTTCCCGGTAGGCTGTAAGAGCACTGTGCAGAGCGAGTTGTTTCTTAGCTTCCCAAAGAGCTGGAAGCAAGATGCTCTGGGGCCCAACTCGCCCTTTGTTAAGAAGCCTGCACGTTGTGCCTTTCAGCTCTAGGGCAATGTGGCACACCCAGGGCAGAAGTTCTACTTCAGCCAGATCAGGCCTGCAAAGAAACTGCGTTTCACAGGCCTTGGTAAGACATGTTCCCGGTAGGCTGTAAGAGCACTGTGCAGAGCGAGTTGTTTCTTAGCTTCCCAAAGAGCTGGAAGCAAGATGCTCTGGGGCCCAACTCGCCCTTTGGAAAGCAGACTGCACGTTGTAGCTTTTAGCTCTAGGGCAATGTGGCGCAACCAGAGCAGATCTTCTACTTCAGCCAGATCAGGCCTGCAAAGAAACTGCGTTTCACAGGCCTTTGTAAGACATGTTCCCGGTAGGCTGTAAGAGCACTGTGCAGAGCGAGTTGTTTCTTAGCTTCCCAAAGAGCTGGAAGCAAGATGCTGTGGTAGCCCAACTCGCCCTTTTTTAAGAAGCCTGCACGTTGTGCCTTTCAGCTCTAGGGCAATGTGGCACACCCAGGGCAGAAGTTCTACTTCAGCCAGATCAGGCCTGCCAAGAAACTGCGTTTCACAGGCCTTTGTAAGTGATGTTCCCGGTAGGCTGTCAGAGCCCTGTGCAGAGCGAGTTGTTTCTTAGCTTCCCAAAAAGGTTGAAGCAAGATGCTCTGGCGCCCAACTCGCCCTTTGTCAAGAAGCCCGCACGTTGTGCCTTTCAGCTCTAGGGCAATGTGGCACACCCAGGGCAGAAGTTCTACTTCAGCCAGATCAGGCCTGCAAAGAAACTGCGTTTCACAGGCCTTTGTAAGAGATGTTCCCAGTAGGCTGTAAGAGCACTGTGCAGAGCGAGTTGTTTCTTAGCTTCCCAAAGAGCTGGAAGCAAGATGCTCTGGGGCCCAACTCGCCCTTTGTCAAGAAGCCCGCAGGTTGTGCATTTCAGCTCTAGGGCAATGTGGCACACCCTGGGCAGAAGTTCTACTTCAGCCAGATCAGGCCTGCAAAGAAACTGCGTTTCACAGGCCTTTGTAAGAGATGTTCCCGGTAGGCTGTAAGAGCACTGTGCAGAGCGAGTTGTTTCTTAGCTTCCCAAAGAGCTGGAAGGAAGATGCTCTGGGGCCCAACTCGCCCTTTCTTAAGAAGCCTGCACGTTGTGCCTTTCAGCTCTAGGGCAATGTGGCACACCCAGCGCAGAACTTCTACTTCAGCCACATCAGGCCTGCAAAGAAACTGCGTGTCACAGGCCTTTTTAAGAGATGTTCCCGGTAGGCTGTAAGAGCACTGTGCAGAGCGAGTTGTTTCTTAGGTTCCCAAAGAGCTGGAAGCAAGATGCTCTGGCGCCCAACTCGCCCTTACGAATGCAGACTGCACGTTGTAGCTTTCAGCTCTAAGGCAATGTGGCGCAACCAGAGCAGAACTTCTACTTCAGCCAGATCAGGCCTGCAAAGAAACTGCGTTTCACAGGCCTTTGTAAGACATGTTCCCGGTAGGCTGTAAGAGCACTGTGCAGAGCGAGTTGTTTCTTAGCTTCCCAAAGAGCTGGAAGCAAGATGCTCTGGGGCCCAACTCGCCCTTTGTTAAGAAGCCTGCACGTTGTGCCTTTCAGCTCTAGGGCAATGAGGCACACCCAGGGCAGAAGTTCTACTTCAGCCAGATCAGGCCTGCAAAGAAACTGCGTTTCACAGGCCTTTGTAAGAGATGTTCCCGGTAGGCTGTAAGAGCACTGTGCAGAGCGAGTTGTTTCTTAGCTTCCCAAAGAGCTGGAAGCAAGATGCTCTGGGGCCTAACTCGCCCTTTGGAAAGCAGACGGCACGTTGTGCCTTTCAGCTCTAGGGCAATGTGGCACACCCTGGGCAGAAGTTCTACTTCAGCCAGATCAGGCCTGCAAAGAAACTGCGTTTCACAGGCCTTTGTAAGAGATGTTCCCGGTAGGCTGTAAGAGCACTGTGCAGAGCGAGTTGTTTCTTAGCTTCCCAAAGAGCTGGAAGCAAGATGCTCTGGGGCCCAACTCGCCCTTTGGAAAGCAGACTGCACGTTGTAGCTTTTAGCTCTAGGGCAATGTGGCGCAACCAGAGCAGATCTTCCACTTCAGCCAGATCAGGCCTGCAAAGAAACTGCGTTTCACAGGCCTTTGTAAGACATGCTCCCGGTAGGCTGTAAGAGCACTGTGTAGAGCGAGTTGTTTCTTAGCTTCCCAAAGAGCTGGAAGCAAGATGCTGTGGTAGCCAACTCGCCCTTTTTTAAGAAGCCTGCACGTTGTGCCTTTCAGCTCTAGGGCAATGTGGCACACCCAGGGCAGAAGTTCTACTTCAGCCAGATCAGGCCTGCCAAGAAACTGCGTTTCACAGGCCTTTGTAAGTGATGTTCCCGGTAGGCTGTCAGAGCCCTGTGCAGAGCGAGTTGTTTCTTACCTTCCCAAAAAGGTTGAAGCAAGATGCTCTGGCGCCCAACTCGCCCTTTGTCAAGAAGCCCGCACGTTGTGCCTTTCAGCTCTAGGGCAATGTGGGACACCCAGGGCAGAAGTTCTACTTCAGCCAGATCAGGCCTGCAAAGAAACTGCGTTTCACAGGCCTTTGTAAGAGATGTTCCCAGTAGGCTGTAAGAGCACTGTGCAGAGCGAGTTGTTTCTTAGCTTCCCAAAGAGCTGGAAGCAAGATGCTCTGGGGCCCAACTCGCCCTTTGTCAAGAAGCCCGCAGGTTGTGCATTTCAGCTCTAGGGCAATGTGGCACACCCTGGGCAGAAGTTCTACTTCAGCCAGATCAGGCCTGCAAAGAAACTGCGTTTCACAGGCCTTTGTAAGAGATGTTCCCGGTAGGCTGTAAGAGCACTGTGCAGAGCGAGTTGTTTCTTAGCTTCCCAAAGAGCTGGAAGGAAGATGCTCTGGGGCCCAACTCGCCCTTTCTTAAGAAGCCTGCACGTTGTGCCTTTCAGCTCTAGGGCAATGTGGCACACCCAGCGCAGAACTTCTACTTCAGCCACATCAGGCCTGCAAAGAAACTGCGTGTCACAGGCCTTTTTAAGAGATGTTCCCGGTAGGCTGTAAGAGCACTGTGCAGAGCGAGTTGTTTCTTAGGTTCCCAAAGAGCTGGAAGCAAGATGCTCTGGCGCCCAACTCGCCCTTACGAATGCAGACTGCACGTTGTAGCTTTCAGCTCTAAGGCAATGTGGCGCAACCAGAGCAGAACTTCTACTTCAGCCAGATCAGGCCTGCAAAGAAACTGCGTTTCACAGGCCTTTGTAAGACATGTTCCCGGTAGGCTGTAAGAGCACTGTGCAGAGCGAGTTGTTTCTTAGCTTCCCAAAGAGCTGGAAGCAAGATGCTCTGGGGCCCAACTCGCCCTTTGTTAAGAAGCCTGCACGTTGTGCCTTTCAGCTCTAGGGCAATGAGGCACACCCAGGGCAGAAGTTCTACTTCAGCCAGATCAGGCCTGCAAAGAAACTGCATTCACAGGCCTTTGTAAGAGATGTTCCCGGTAGGCTGTAAGAGCACTGTGCAGAGCGAGTTGTTTCTTAGCTTCCCAAAGAGCTGGAAGCAAGATGGTGTGGGGCCCAACTCGCCCTTTGTTAAGAAGCCTGCACGTTGTGCCTTTCAGCTCTAGGGCTATGTGCCACACCCAGGGCAGAAGTTCTACTTCAGCCTGATCAGGCCTACAAAGAAAGTGCGTTTCACAGGCCTTTGTAAGAGATGTTCCCGGTAGGCTGTAAGAGCACTGTGCAGAGCGAGTTGTTTCTTAGATTCCCAAAGAGCTGGAAGCAAGATGCTGTGGGGCCCAACTCGCCCTTTCTTAAGAAGCCTGCACGTTGTGCCTTTCAGCTCTAGGGCAATGTGGCACACCCAGGGCAGAAGTTCTACTTCAGCCAGATCAGGCCTGCAAAGAAACTGCGTTTCACAGGCCTTGGTAAGACATGTTCCCGGTAGGCTGTAAGAGCACTGTGCAGAGCGAGTTGTTTCTTAGCTTCCCAAAGAGCTGGAAGCAAGATGCTCTGGGGCCCAACTCGCCCTTTGGAAAGCAGACTGCACGTTGTAGCTTTCAGCTCTAGGGCAATGTGGCGCAACCAGAGCAGATCTTCTACTTCAGCCAGATCAGGCCTGCAAAGAAACTGCGTTTCACAGGCCTTTGTAAGACATGCTCCCGGTAGGCTGTAAGAGCACTGTGTAGAGCGAGTTGTTTCTTAGCTTCCCAAAGAGCTGGAAGCAAGATGCTGTGGTGCCCAACTCGCCCTTGTTAAGAAGCCTGCACGTTGTGCCTTTCAGCTCTAGGGCAATGTGGCACACCCAGTGCAGAAGTTCTACTTCAGCCAGATCAAGCCTGCCAAGAAACTGCGTTTCACAGGCCTTTGTAAGAGATGTTCCCGGTAGGCTGTCAGAGCCCTGTGCAGAGCGAGTTGTTTCTTACCTTCCCAAAAAGGTTGAAGCAAGATGCTCTGGCGCCCAACTCGCCCTTTGTCAAGAAGCCCGCACGTTGTGCCTTTCAGCTCTAGGGCAATGCGGCACACCCAGGGCAGAAGTTCTACTTCAGCCAGATCAGGCCTGCAAAGAAACTGCGTTTCACAGGCCTTTGTAAGAGATGTTCCCAGTAGGCTGTAAGAGCACTGTGCAGAGCGAGTTGTTTCTTAGCTTCCCAAAGAGCTGGAAGCAAGATGCTCTGGGGCCCAACTCGCCCTTTGTCAAGAAGCCCGCAGGTTGTGCCTTTCAGCTCTAGGGCAATGTGGCACACCCAGGGCAGAAGTTCTACTTCAGCCAGATCAGGCCTGCAAAGAAACTGCGTTTCACAGGCCTTTGTAAGAGATGTTCCCGGTAGGCTGTAAGAGCACTGTGCAGAGCGAGTTGTTTCTTAGCTTCCCAAAGAGCTGGAAGCAAGATGCTCTGGGGCCCAACTCGCCCTTTTTCAAGAAGCCCGCACGTTGTGCCTTTCAGCTCTAGGGCAATGTGGCACACCAAGGGCAGAAGTTCTACTTCAGCCAGATCAGGCCTGCAAAGAAAATGCGTTTCACAGGCCTTTGTAAGAGATGTTCCCGGTAGGCTGTAAGAGCACTGTGCAGAGCGAGTTGTTTCTTAGCTTCCCAAAGAGCTGGAAGCAAGATGCTGTGGGGCCCAATTCGCCCTTTGTTAAGAAGCCTGCACGTTGTGCCTTTCAGCTCTAGGGCAATGTGGCACACCCAGGGCAGAAGTTCTACTTCAGCCAGATCAGGCCTGCAAAGAAACTGCGTTTCACAGGCCTTTGTAAGAGATGTTCCCGGTAGGCTGTAAGAGCACTGTGAAGAGCGAGTTGTTTCTTAGCTTCCCAAAGAGCTGGAAGCAAGAAGCTCTGGGGCCCAACTCGCCCTTTGTTAAGAAGCCTGCACGTTGTGCCTTTCAGCTCTAGGGCAATGTGGCACACCCAGGGCAGAAGTTCTACTTCAGCCAGATCAGGCCTGCCAAGAAACTGCGTTTCACAGGCCTTTGTAAGAGATGTTCCCGGTAGGCTGTCAGAGCCCGGTGCAGAGCGAGTTGTTTCTTACCTTCCCAAAAAGGTTGAAGCAAGATGCTCTGGCGCCCAACTCGCCCTTTGTCAAGAAGCCCGCACGTTGTGCCTTTCAGCTCTAGGGCAATGTGGCACACCCAGGGCAGAAGTTCTACTTCAGCCAGATCAGGCCTGCAAAGAAACTGCGTTTCACAGGCCATTGTAAGAGATGTTCCCAGTAGGCTGTAAGAGCACTGTGCAGAGCGAGTTGTTTCTTAGCTTCCCAAAGAGCTGGAAGCAAGATGCTCTGGGGCCCAACTCGCCCTTTGTCAAGAAGCCCGCAGGTTGTGCCTTTCAGCTCTAGGGCAATGTGGCACACCCAGGGCAGAAGTTCTACTTCAGCCAGATCAGGCCTGCAAAGAAACTGCGTTTCACAGGCCTTTGTAAGAGATGTTCCCGGTAGGCTGTAAGAGCACTGTGCAGAGCGAGTTGTTTCTTCGCTTCCCAAAGAGCTGGAAGCAAGATGCTCTGGGGCCCGACTCGCCCTTTGTCAAGAAGCCCGCACGTTGTGCCTTTCAGCTCTAGGGCAATGTGGCACACCCAGGGCAGAAGTTCTACTTCAGCCAGATCAGGCCTGCAAAGAAAATGCGTTTCACAGGCCTTTGTAAGAGATGTTCCCGGTAGGCTGTAAGAGCACTGTGCAGAGCGAGTTGTTTCTTAGCTTCCCAAAGAGCTGGAAGCAAGATGCTGTGGGGCCCAATTCGCCCTTTGTTAAGAAGCCTGCACGTTGTGCCTTTCAGCTCTAGGGCAATGTGGCACACCCAGGGCAGAAGTTGTACTTCAGCCAGATCAGGCCTGCAAAGAAACTGCGTTTCACAGGCCTTTTTAAGAGATGTTCCCGGTAGGCTGTAAGAGCACTATGCAGAGCGAGTTGTTTCTTAGCTTCCCAAAGTGCTGGAAGCAAGATGCTCTGGGGCCCAACTCGCACATTGGAAAGGAGACTGCACGTTGTAGCTTTCAGGTCTAGGGCAGTGTGGCACACCCAGAGCAGAAGTTCTACTTCAGCCAGATCAGGCCTGCAAAGAAACTGCGTTTCACAGGCCTTTGTAAGAGATGTTCCCGGTAGGCTGTAAGAGCACTGTGCAGAGCGAGTTGTTTCTTAGCTTCCCAAAGAGCTGGAAGGAAGATGCTCTGGGGCCCAACTCGCCCTTTGTTAAGAAGCCTGCACGTTGTGCCTTTCAGCTCTAGGGCAATGTGGCACACCCAGGGCAGAACTTCTACTTCAGCCACATCAGGCCTGCAAAGAAACTGCGTTTCACAGGCCTTTGTAAGAGATGTTCCCGGTAGGCTGTAAGAGCACTGTGCAGAGCGAGTTGTTTCTTAGCTTCCCAAAGAGCTGGAAGCAAGATTTTGTGGGGCCCAACTCGCCCTTTGTTAAGAAGCCTGCACGTTGTGCCTTTCAGCTCTAGGGCTATGTGCCACACCCAGGGCAGAAGTTCTACTTCAGCCTGATCAGGCCTGCAAAGAAAGTGCGTTTCACAGGCCTTTGTAAGAGATGTTCCCGGTAGGCTGTAAGAGCACTGTGCAGAGCGAGTTGTTTCTTAGCTTCCCAAAGAGCTGGAAGCAAGATGCTCTGGGGCCTAACTCGCCCTTTGGAAAGCAGACGGCACGTTGTAGCTTTCAGCTCTAGGGCAATGTGGCACACCCTGGGCAGAAGTTCTACTTCAGCCAGATCAGGCCTGCAAAGAAACTGCGTTTCACAGGCCTTTGTAAGAGATGTTCCCGGTAGGCTGTAAGAGCACTGTGCAGAGCGAGTTGTTTCTTAGCTTCCCAAAGAGCTGGAAGCAAGATGCTCTGGGGCCCAACTCGCCCTTTCTTAAGAAGCCTGCACGTTGTGCCTTTCAGCTCTAGGGCAATGTGGCACACACAGGGCAGAACTTCTACTTCAGCCAGATCAGGCCTGCAAAGAAACTGCGTTTCACAGGCCTTGGTAAGACATGTTCCCGGTAGGCTGTAAGAGCACTGTGCAGAGCGAGTTGTTTCTTAGCTTCCCAAAGAGCTGGAAGCAAGATGCTCTGGGGCCCAACTCGCCCTTTGGAAAGCAGACTGCACGTTGTAGCTTTTAGCTCTAGGGCAATGTGGCGCAACCAGAGCAGATCTTCCACTTCAGCCAGATCAGGCCTGCAAAGAAACTGCGTTTCACAGGCCTTTGTAAGACATGCTCCCGGTACGCTGTAAGAGCACTGTGTAGAGCGAGTTGTTTCTTAGCTTCCCAAAGAGCTGGAAGCAAGATGCTGTGGTAGCCAACTCGCCCTTTTTTAAGAAGCCTGCACGTTGTGCCTTTCAGCTCTAGGGCAATGTGGCACACCCAGGGCAGAAGTTCTACTTCAGCCAGATCAGGCCTGCCAAGAAACTGCGTTTCACAGGCCTTTGTAAGTGATGTTCCCGGTAGGCTGTCAGAGCCCTGTGCAGAGCGAGTTGTTTCTTACCTTCCCAAAAAGGTTGAAGCAAGATGCTCTGGCGCCCAACTCGCCCTTTGTCAAGAAGCCCGCACGTTGTGCCTTTCAGCTCTAGGGCAATGTGGCACACCCAGGGCAGAAGTTCTACTTCAGCCAGATCAGGCCTGCAAAGAAACTGCGTTTCACAGGCCTTTGTAAGAGATGTTCCCAGTAGGCTGTAAGAGCACTGTGCAGAGCGAGTTGTTTCTTAGCTTCCCAAAGAGCTGGAAGCAAGATGCTCTGGGGCCCAACTCGCCCTTTGTCAAGAAGCCCGCAGGTTGTGCCTT
>NW_027228372.1:0-96865 GCF_037783145.1 Equus przewalskii
CGCATCTGACTGCTGGTTCCGGCATGCCCAAAAGTTGATTCCGGTCTGTCCGGTAGGTGGTTCCGGCGTGCACGGCACGTGGTTCTGGTACGGTTCAGAGGGGTTGCGTATGCCCAACAGGTGATTCCGGACTGTTCGCCACGTGCTTCTGGGACGTCTGAAGGTGGTGGTCCAACATGCCCGGCAGGTTATTTCGGAGAATCGTGCAGTGGTTTTGGCGTAGCGCGCAGGTGATTTTGCGTGTCGGCAGGTGGTTTGCCGTGCTTGGCAGGTGGTCAGGCATGGCCGTCACGTGGTTCCAGTCTGTTGAGGACGGGTTCAGCTTCTTCGGCAGGTGGTCTGTACGTCTGAGAGGTGGTTGCGCCATGGGCTGGCAGGTGATCCGCGCTGCTCCCCCAGGGTGGTTCTTGCATAGCGCACAGTTGATATCTAGGCCTGTTCGGCAGGTGGTGCCAGCGAGTCGAACAGGTGGCTCGGGGCGTGCTGGCAGGGTGGTTCCGGTCTGTCCGGTAGGTGTTTCGGTCGGGTCTTGCTCACGGTGGCTTGGGCATGTGTGAGGGGGCATTCAGCATGCGCCAGGTGATTCGGAGCCACCGCCAGGTGGTTCTGCTGGACCCGGCCAGGTGATCGTTGGCGGGTCGGCAGGTGGCTTCTGTCAGTTCGAGCAAGTGGCTCTGGCATGCTCGGCAGGGTGCTTCGGCGTCTCCGGCACTGGTCTGAGTGTGTCTGAGAGCTGTTCCGGCATGTCCGGCAATGATTCCGGAGTGTCCCAAGTGGTTGTGGCATCCAGCAGGTGATTTGACGTGTCAGGAGGTGGTCAGTGAGTCGAGCAGGTGGTTCGGCGTGCTCAGCAGGTGGTTCAGGCGGTCTGGCAGGTGGTATCCGTCTGTTCGGGGTGTGGTTCCAGCATCTCATGAAGACGTTTCTGGCACGTCTGAGATGTGGTTCTAGTCGGCTCGACAGGTGTTTCGCAGTGTCGCCAAGCGGTTCTGGCGTAGTGGACAGGTGACTTTGGCATGACAGCAGGTGGTCCAGAAGGAGTGGCAGGTGATTCAAAGTGTTCACCAACTGGTTGTGGCGTAGCCGGCAGGTGATTTGCGTGATCGGCAGGTGTTCTGGCGAGTCGAGCAGGTGGGTCCGGCGTGCTCGGCTGGTGCTCCGGGGTCATTGGCACGGGGTTCTGGCATGTCTGAGAGGTGGTTCCTGCATGCCCGGCAAGTGATTCCGGAGTGTTCGCGAAGTGGTTCTGGCATAGTCGGCAGGTGATTTTTGGCATGTCCTGCAGGTGGTTCAGGCGAGATGAACAGGTGGTTCTACGTGCTTGGCAGGTGCTTCGGCGCCCTCGGCACGTGTTTCTGGCACATCTGTCAGGTGGTTCCGGCATGCCGAAAGGTGATTCCGGTCTGTTCGGTTGGTGGTTCAGCCTGCACGGCATGTGGTTCTGGTACGTCTCAGGGTGGGTCCGCATGCCCAACAGGTGCTTCGGGACTGTCCGCCACATGGTTTTGGCACGGCTGAGAGGGGGTTCCGGCATGCCGGCAGGTCATCCCAGAGAGTCCTCCAATGGTTCTGGCATCACACGCAGGTGATTTTGGCGTGTCTCGCAGGTTGCTTCCGTTGTGCTTGGCAGGTGGTTCAGGCTTGGCGGCAGGTGGTTCCAGACTGTCCAGGACGTGTTTCCAGCTTCTCCGGCAGGTGGTTTTGCTACGTCTGAGAGGGGGTTGCCATGGCTGGCAGGTGATCCGGACCGCCCCCAGGTGGTTTTGGCATAGCCAGCAGTTATATTGGCCTGTCCGGGAGGTGGTTCCAGCGAGTCGAACAGGTGGCTCCGGCGTGCTCGGCAGGTGGGTCCGGTCTGTCGCGGTGGTGATTCCGGCGTGTCCACGTGGTCGGCACGTCTGAGAGGTGGTTCCGGCATGCGCGACAGGTGATCTCGGAGTGTGAGCCAGGTGGTTCTGGCGTACACCGGCAGGTGATTTTGGGGTGTCGGCAGGTGTTTCTGCGAGTCGAGCGGTGGCTCCGGCATGCTCGGCAGGTGCTTCCGGCGTCTCCGGCACGTGGTTCTGGTGTGTCTGAGAGCTGGTCCGGCATGTCCGGCATGATTTCGGAGTGTCCGCCAAGTGGTTCTGGCATACCCGGCTGGTGATTTTGGCATGTCCAGGTAGGTGGTTCGCCGAGTCGAGCAGGTTGCTCCGGCGTGCTCGGCAGGTTGTTCAGACGGGTCTGGCAGGGTGTCGCTGTCGGGGTGTGGTTCCAGCTATCTCATCCACATGGTTCTGGCACGTCTGAGATGTGGTCGGCCGGCCCGACAGGTGCTTCCACAGTGTCCGCCAAGTGGTACTGGCGTGTTGGCAGGTGACTTGGCATGATCGGCAGGTGGTCAGCAAGCCCGGCAGGTGATCCGAGGGGTTCCCCACCGGTTGTGGCGTAGCCGGCAGGTGATTTGCTGTTCGGCAGGTGGTTTGGCGAGTCGAGCAGGGGGTTTGGCGTGCTCGGCAGGTGCTTCCGGGGTATTTGGCACGTGGTTCTGGCATATCTGAGAGGTGGTTTCGGGATGCCCGGCAGGTGATTCCGGAGTGTCGCCAAGTGTTTCCGGCGTAGTCCGGCAGGTGATTTTGCATGTCCGATCGGTCGTTCCGGCGGGTCGAGCCGGTGGTTCCGACGTGTTGGCAGGAGGGTCCGGTCTGTCAGGCAGGTGGTTCTGTGGTGTCCGGCACCAGGTTCAGTCTGAGAGGCTGTCCGGCATGCCCCTCACGTGATTCCGGCTTGTCGAAGTGGTGCTGGTGTAGCGGGCAGGTGATATTTGGCGTGTCCGGCAGGTGGTTCAGGTCGAGTTGAGCAGGTGGTTGCGACGTGCTCGGCAGGTGCTTCCGGCGTCTCGGCAGTGATTCTGGCACATCTGACAGGTGGTTTCGGCATGCCCCGAAGTAGAGTTCGGTCTGTCAGGTAGGTGTTGAGTCGTGCACGGCACGTGGTTCTGTACGCCTCAGAGGTGGTTGCGTATGCCCAACAGGTGATTCCGGACTGTCCGCCACATGCGTCTGGCACGTCTGAGAGGTGGTTCCGACATGCCGGCAGGTCATTTCGGAGAGTCGTCCAAAGTGGTTTGGCGTATCCGCAGGTGATTTTGGCGTGTCCGGCAGGTGGTTCCGCCGTGCTCGGCAGGTGGTTCAGGCTTGGTCGTAGGTAGGTCCAGTCTGTTCAGACGTGTTTCCAGCTTCTCCGGCAGGTGGTTCTGGTACGTCTGAGGGGAGGTTCCGCCATGGCTAGCAGGTGATCCCGGACTATTCCCCAGGGGGTTTTGGCATAACCAGCAATTGATATTGGCCTGTCCGGCAGAGGCTCCAGCGAGTCGAACAGGTCTGCTCCGGCGTGCTCGGCAGGTGGTCCGGTCTGTCCGGTAGGTGATTTCGGCGTGTTCGCACGTGCTTCCGGCACGTCTGAGAGGTGGTTCCGGCATGCGCGGCAGGTGATTCCGTAGTGTGCGCCAGGTGGTTCTGGCATACCAGGCAGGTGATTTTGCGTGTCGCAGGTGTTCTGGCGAGTCCAGCAGGTGGCTCCGGCATGCTCGGCAGGTGTCTTCCGGCGTCTCCGGCACGTGGTTCTGGTGTGTCTGAGAGCTGGTTCGGCATGTCCGGCAGATGATTCGGAGTGTTCGCCAAGTGGTTCTGGCAGGTCCCACAGGTGATTTTGGCGTGTCAGGAGGTGGTATCGGTGAGTCGGCAGGTGAGAGTCCGGCGTGCTCAGCAGGTGGTTCAGGCGGTCGGGCAGGTGGTATCCGTCTGTTCGGGGTGGTGGTCCAGCATCTCATGAAACGGTTCTGGCACGTCTGAGATGTGGTTCGGCCGGCCGACAGGTGTTCCGCAGTGTCGCCAAGCGGTAATGGCGTAGTGGGCAGGTGATTTGGGGCATGACCGGGAGGCCGTTCGAAAGCAAGCTCGGCAGGTGATCTTCGAAGTGTTCCGATTGGTCGTGGCGGTAGTCGGCAGGTGTGATCGTTGTGTCCGGCAGGTGGTCGGGGCGAGTCGAGCAGGTGGTTCCGCGGGGCCGGCAGGTGTCTTCGGGGCCACTGCACGGTGGTCTGGATATCTGCAGGTGGTTGGCATGGCTCGGGGAGGTGATCTCGTGAGTGTCGGCCCAGGTGTTTGGCGGAGCCCGGCAGGTGCACTCATTCTGCATGTCCAGCGGCTGTTTGGGTGGGTCGAGCGGTGGTTCGGTTGGTTCCGGGAGGCTGGTTTGGCTGCGGCAGGCTGTTTGTGGGTCCGGGATCAGGTTCAGTCTGAGAGGCTGTGCCGGGATGCCCTCACGCTCACTCCGGCTTGCTCCCGAGTGTGAGCGGGCAGGTGATCTGGTTGTTTGGGGAGGTGGGTCGAGCGAGCGAGCAGGGGTGCCGCCGACGTGCTCGGGGAGTGTCGTCCGTTCTCGCACGTGTTTGGCACATCTGACTTGTGGTTTGCACGCCCAGTTCATCCGGTCTGTCCGGCAGGTGGTTTGTGACGGCACGTGGTTTGGGTACGTCTCAGAGGTGTCTGTGCATGGCTGAGGTGACTCCGCATGTCTGCCAGTTGGCTTGGCACGTCTGAGAGAACGGTTCACTGCATGCCGGCAGGTCACCAGAGAGTCGTCAAGGGGTCCGCGTAGCACGTCAGGTGATTTTGGCGGGTCCGGGAGGTGGTTCCGCGGGTCGGCCGGAGGTCAGGAGGGACGGCAGTGGCTGGCCGAGACTGTGCCAGGACGGCGTTCCAGCTTCTCGGCAGCGGGTGGTTCTGGTACGTCTGAGAGGAGGGTCCGCCATGGCTGGCAGGTGATCCGGACCGTCCCCCAGGTGGTTCTGGCATAGCCAGCAGTTAGATATTGGCCTGTCGGGAGGTGGTTCCAGCGAGTCGAACAGGGGCTCTGGCGTGCTCGGCAGGTGGTTCGGTCTGTCCGGTAGGTGATTCCGGCGTGTCTGGCACGTGCTCCGGGACGTCTGAGAGGTGGTTCCGGCATGCGCGGAGGTGATTTCGGAGTGTCCGCCAGGTGGTTTGGCGTACCCGGCAGGTGATTTTGGCGTGTCGGCAGGTGTTTCTGGCGAGTCGAGCAGGTGGCCCGGCATGCTCGGCAGGTGCTTCCGGCGTCTCGGCACGTGGTTCTGGTGTGTCTGAGAGCTGGTTCCGGCATGTCCGGGAGATGATTCTGGAGTGTCCGCCAGTGGTTCTGGCATACCCGGCGGTGATCTTGGCATGTCAGGTAGGTGGTTCCGGCGAGTCGACAGGTGGCTCGGCGTGCTGGCAGGTTGTTCAGACGGGTCTGGCAGGTGTTTTCCGTCTGTTCGGGGTGTGGTTCCAGCATCTCATGCACCTGGTTCTGGCACGTCTGAGATGTGGTTCCGGCGTGCCCGACAGGTGTTCCACAGTGTCCGCCAAGTGGTACTGGCGTAGCTGGCAGGTGATTTGGGCATGACTGGCAGGTGGTTCGAGCAAGCCCGGCAGGTGATTTCGAAGTGTTCCCCCACTGGTTGTGGCGTAGCCGGCAGGTGATTTTTGCGTGTCCGGCAGGTGGTTCTGGCG
Source organism: Equus przewalskii (assembly GCF_037783145.1). NCBI lineage: Eukaryota > Metazoa > Chordata > Mammalia > Perissodactyla > Equidae > Equus > Equus przewalskii. The sequence continues at coordinate 5,550 of NW_027228372.1, forward strand.
GTCGAGCAGGTGGTCCGGCGTGCTCGGCAGGTGCTTCGGGGTCATTGGCACGTGGTTCTGGCATATCTGAGAGGTGGTTCCGGCATGCCCGGCAGGTGACCGGAGTGTTCGCCAAGTGGTTACCGGCGTAGCCGGCAGGTGATTTTGCACGTCCAGCGGTCGTTCCGGCGGGTCGAGCCGGTGGTTTCGGCGTGTCCAGCAGGTGGTTCCGGTCTGTCCGGCAGGTGGTTCTGTGGTGTCCGGCACGAGCTCAGTCTGCGAGGCTGTGCCGGCATGCCCCTCACGTGATTCCGGCTTGTCCCGAAGTGGTGCTGGTGTATCGGGCAGGTGATTTTGGCATGTCCGGCAGGTGGTTCAGGCGAGTTGAGCAGGTGGTTCCGACGTGCTCGGCAGGTGCTTCCGGCGTCTCCGGCACGTGTTTCTGGCACATCTGACAGGTGGTTTCGGCATGCCCAAAAGGTGATTCCGGTCTGTCCGGTAGGTGGCTCCGGCGTGCACGGCACGTGGTTCTGGTACGTCTCAGCGGTGGTTGCGCATGCCCAACAGGTGATTCCAGACTGTCCGCCACATGGTTCTGGCACGTCTGAGAGGTGGTTCCGGCATGCCCGGCAGGTTATCCCAGAGAGTCCTCCAAGTGGTTCTGGCATAACACGCAGGTGATTTTGGCGTGTCTGGCAGGTTGTTCCGTTCTGCTTGGCAGGTGGTTCAGGCTTGGCCGGCAGGTGGTTCCAGACTGTCCAGGACGTGTTTCCAGCTTCTCCGGCAGGTGGTTCTGGTACGTCTGAGAGGTGGTTCCGCCATGGCTGGCAGGTGATTCCGGACTGTCCCCAGGTGGTTCTGGCATAGCCAGCAGTTAATATTGGGCTGTTCGGCAGGTGGTTCCAGCGAGTCGAACAGGTGGCTCCGGCGTGCTCGGCAGGTGGTTCCGGTCTGTCCGGTAGGTGATTCCGGCGTGTCCGGGACGTGCTTCCGGCATGTCTGAGAGGTGGTTCCGGCATGCGCGACAGGTGATTTCGGAGTGTCCGCCAGGTGGTTCTGGCGTACCCGGCAGGTGATTTTGGCGTGTCCGGCAGGTGTTTCTGGCGAGTCGAGCAGGTGGCTCCGGCATGCTCGGCAGGTGCTTCCGGCGTCTCCGGCACATGGTTCTGGTGTGTCTGAGAGCTGGTTCCGGCATGTCCGGCAGATGATTCCGGAGTGTCCGCCAAGTGGTTCTGGCATACCCGGCTGGTGATTTTGGCATGTCAGGTAGGTGGTTCCGGCGAGTCGAGCAGGTGGCTCCGGCGTGCTCGGCAGGTTGTTCAGACGGGTCTGGCAGGTGTTTTCCGTCTGTTCGGGGTGTGGTTCCAGCATCTCATGCACATGGTTCTGGCACGTCTGAGATGTGGTTCCGGCCGGCCCGACAGGTGTTTCCACAGTGTCCGCCAAGTGGTCCTGGCGTAGTTGGCAGGTGATTTTGGCATGACCGGCAGGTGGTTCCAGCAAGCCCGGCAGGTGATTCCGAAGTGTTCCCCAACTGGTTGTGGCGTAGCCGGCAGGTGATTTTTGCGTGTCCGGCAGGTGGTTCTGGCGAGTCGAGCAGGTGGTTCCGGCGTGCTCGGCAGGTGCTTCCGGGGTCATTGGCACGTGGTTCTGGCATATCTGAGAGGTGGTTCCGGCATGCCCGGCAGGTGATTCCGGAGTGTTCGCCAAGTGTTTCCGGCGTAGCCGGCAGGTGATTATGCATGTCCAGCGGTCGTTCCGGCGGGTCGAGCCAGTGGTTCCGGCGTGTCCGGCAGGTGGTTCCGGTCTGTCCGGCAGGTGGTTCTGTGGTGTCCGGCACGAGGTTCAGTCTGAGAGGCTGTGCCGGCATGCCGCTCACGTGATTCCGGCTTGTCCCCGAAGTGGTGCTGGTGTAGCGGGCAGGTGATTTTGGCGTGTCCGGCAGGTGGTTCAGGCGAGTTGAGCAGGTGGTTGCGACGTGCTCGGCAGGTGCTTCCGGCGTCTCCGGCACGTGTTTCTGGCACATCTGACTGGTGGTTCCGGCATGCCCAAAAGTTGATTCCGGTCTGTCCGGTAGGTGGTTCCAGCGTGCACGGCACGTGGTTCTGGTACGTCTCAGAGGTGGTTGCGTATGCCCAACAGGTGATTCCGGACTGTCCGCCACGTGCTTCTGGCACGTCTGAGAGGTGGTTCCAACATGCCCGGCAGGTCATTTCGGAGAGTCGTGGAAGTGGTTCTGGCGTAGCCCGCAGGTGGTTTTGGCGTGCCCGGCAGGTGGTTCCGCCGTGCTCGGCAGGTGGTTCAGCCTTGGCCGGCAGGAGGTTCCAGACTATCCAGGACGTGTTTCCAGCTTCTCCCACAGGTGGTTCTGGTACGTCTGAGAGGTGGTTCCGCCATGGCTGGCAGGTGATTCCGGACCGTCCCCCAGGTGGTTCTGGCATAGCCAGCAGTTGATATTGGCCTGTCCGGCAGGTGGTTCCAGCGAGTCGAACAGGTGGCTCCGGCGTGCTCGGCAGGTGGTTCCGGTCTGTCCGGTAGGTGATTCCGGCGTGTCCGGCACGTGCTTCCGGCACGTCTGAGAGGTGGTTCCGGCATGCGCGACAGGTGATTTCAGAGTGTCCGCAGGTGGTTCTGGCATACCCGGCAGGTGATTTTGGCGTGTCCGGCAGGTGTTTCTGGTGAGTCGAGCTGGTGGCTCCGGCATGCTCGGCAGGTGCTTCCGGGGTCTCCGGCACGTGGTTCTGGTGTGTCTGAGATCTGGTTCCGGCATGTCCGGCAGATGATTCCGGAGTGTCCGCCAAGTGGTTCTGGCATACCCGGCTGGTGATTTGGGCATGTCAGGTAGGTGGTTCCGGCGAGTCGAGCAGGTGCCTCCGGCGTGCTCAGCAGGTTGTTCAGACGGGTCTGGCAGGTGTTTTCCGTCTGTTCGGTGTGTGGTTCCAGCATCTCATGCACATGGTTCTGGCACGTCTGAGATGTGGTTCCGGCCGGCCCGACAGGTGTTTCCACAGTGTCCCCCAAGTGGTACTGGCGTAGTTGGCAGGTGATTTTGGCATGACCGGGAGGTGGTTCCAGCAAGCCCGGCAGGTGATTCCGAAGTGTTCCCCAACTGGTTGTGGCGTAGCCGGCAGGTGATTTTTGCGTGATCGGCAGGTGGTTCTGGCGAGTCGAGCAGGTGGTTCCGGCGTGCTCGGCTGATGTTTCCGGGGTCATTGGCACTGGGTTCTGGCATGTCTGAGATTTGGTTCCTGCATGCCCGGCAAGTGATTCCGGAGTGTTCGCCAAGTGGTTCTGACATAGTCGGCAGGTGATTATGGCATGTCCGGCAGGTGGTTCAGGCGAGTTGAGCAGGTGCTTCCAACGTGCTTGGCAGGTGCTTCCGGTGTCTCTGGCACGTGTTTCTGGCACATCTGACAGGTGGTTCCGGCATGCCCGAAAGGTGATTCCGGTCTGTCCGGTAGGTGGTTCCAGCCTGCACGGCATGTGGTTCTGGTACGTCTCAGAGGTGGTTGCACATGCCCAACAGGTGATTCCGGACTGTCCGCCACGTGCTTCTGGCACGTCTGAGAGGTGGTTTCAGCATGCCCGGCAGGTCATCCCAGAGAGTCCCCCAAGTGGTTCTGGCATAACACGCAGGTGATTTTGGCGTGTCTGGCAGGTTGTTCCGTTGTGCTTGGCAGGTGGTTCAGGCTTGGCCGGCAGGTGGTTCCAGACTGTCCAGGACGTGTTTCCAGCTTCTGCGGCAGGTGGTTCCGGTACGTCTGAGAGGTGGTTCCGCCATGGCTGGCAGGTGATTCCGGACCGTCCCCCAGGTGGTTCTGGCATAGCCAGCAGTTAATATTGGCCTATCCGGCAGGTGGTTCCAGAGAGTCGAACAGGTGGCTCCGGCGTGCTCGGCAGGTGGTTCCGGTCTGTCCGGTAGGTGTTTCCGGCGTGTCTGGCACGTGCTTCCGGCACGTCTGCGAGGTGGTTCCGGCATGCGCGGCAGGTGATTCCGTAGTGTCCGCCAGGTGGTTCTGGCATACCCGGCAGGTGATTTTGGCGTGTCCGGCAGGTGTTTCTGGCGAGTCGAGCAGGTGGCTCCGGCATGCTCGGCAGGTGCTTCCGGCGTCTCCGGCACTTGGTTCTGGTGTGTCTGAGAGCTGGTTCCGGCATGTCTGGCAGATGATTCCGGAGTGTCCGCCAAGTGGTTCTGGCATACCCAGCAGGTGATTTTGGCGTGTCAGGGAGGTGGTACCGGTGAGTCGAGCAGGTGGTTCCGGCGTGCTCAGCAGGTGGTTCAGGCGGTTCTGGCAGGTGGTATCCATCTGTTCGGGGTGTGGTTCCAGCATCTCATGAACACGTTTCTGCCACGTCTGTGATGTGGTTCCGGCCGGCCCGACAGGTGTTTCCGCAGTGTCCGCCAAGCGGTTCTGGCGTAGTTGGCAGGTGATTTTGGCATGACTGGCAGGTGGTTCCAGCAAGCCTGGCAGGTGATTCCAAAGTGTTCACCAACTGGTTGTGGCGTAGCCGGCAGGTGATTTTTGCTTGATCGGCAGGTGGTTCTGGCGAGACGAGCAGGTGGTTCCGGCGTGCTCGGCTGGTGCTTCCGGGTTCATTGGCACGGGGTTCTGTCATGTCTGAGAGGTGGTTCCTGCATGCCCGGCAAGTGATTCCGGAGTGTTCGCCAAGTGGTTCTGGCATAGTCGGCAGGTGATTTTGGCATGTCCGGCAGGTGGTTCAGGCGAGTTGAGCAGGTGGTTGCGACGTGCTCGGCAGGTGCTTCCGGCGTCTCCGGCACGTGTTTCTGGCACATCTGACTGGTGGTTCCGGCATGCCCAAAAGTGGATTACGGTCTGTCCGGTAGGTGGTTCCGGCGTGCACGGCACGTGGTTCTGGTACGTCTCAGAGGTGGTTGCCTATGCCCAACAGGTGATTCCGGACTGTCCGCCACGTGCTTCTGGCACGTCTGAGAGGTGGTTCCAACATGCCCGGCAGGTCATTTCGGAGAGTCGTCCAAGTGGTTCTGGCGTAGCCCGCAGGTGATTTTGGCGTGTCCGGCAGGTGGTTCCGCCGTGCTCGGCAGGTGGTTCAGGCCTGGCCGTCACGTGGCTCCAGTCTGTCCAGGACGTGTTTCCAGCTTCTCCGGCAGGTGGTTCTGGTACGTCTGAGAGGTGGTTCCGCCATGGCTGGCAGGTGATCCCGGACTGTCCCCCAGGTGGTTCTGGCATAGCCAGCAGTTGATATTGGCCTGTCCGGCATGTGGTTCCAGCGAGTCGAACAGGTGGCTCCGGCATTCTTGGCAGGTGGTTCCGTTCTGTCCGGTAGGTGTTTCTGGCGTGTCCGGCACGTGCTTCCGGCACGTCTGAGAGGTGGATCCGGCATGCGCAGCAGGTGATTCCGTAGTGTCCGCCAGGTGGTTCTGGCATACCCGGCAGGTGATTTAGGCGTGTCCGGGAGGTGTTTCTGGCGAGTCGAGCAGGTGGCTCCGGCATGCTCGGCAGGTGCTTCCGGCGTCTCCGGCACTTGGTTCTGGTGTGTCTGAGAGCTGGTTCCGGCATGTCCGGCAGATGATTCCGGAGTGTCCGCCAAGTGGTTCTGGCATACCCAGCAGGTGATTTTGGCGTGTCAGGGAGGTGGTACCGGTGAGTCGAGCAGGTGGTTCCGGCGTGCTCCGCAGGTGGTTCAGGCGGTTCTGGCATGTGGTATCCGTCTGTTCGGGGTGTGGTTCCAGCATCTCATGAACACGTTTCTGGCACGTCTGAGATGTGGTTCCAGCCGGCCCGACATGTGTTTCCGCAGTGTCCGCCAAGCGGTTCTGGCGTAGTTGGCAGGTGATTTTGGCATGACCGGCAGGTGGTTCCAGCAAGCCCGGCAGGTGATTCCGAAGTGTTCCCCCACCGGTTGTGGCGTAGCCGGCAGGTGATTTTTGCGTGTCCGGCAGGTGTTTCTGGCGAGTCGAGCAGGTGGTTCCGGCGTGCTCGGCAGGTGCTTCCGGGGTCATTGGCACGTGGTTCTGGCATATCTGAGAGGTGGTTCCGGCATGCCCGGCAGGTGATTCCGGAGTGTTCGCCAAGTGTTTCCGGTGTAGCCGGCAGGTGATTTTGCATGTCCATCGGTCGTTCCGGCGGGTCGAGCCGGTGGTTCCGGCGTGTCCGGCAGGTGGTTCCGGTCTGTCCGGCAGGTGGTTCTGTGGTGTCCGGCACGAGGTTCACTCTGAGAGGCTGTGCCGGCATGCCCCTCACGTGATTCCGGCTTGTCCCCGAAGTGGTGCTGGTGTAGCGGGCAGGTGATTTTGGCGTGTCCGGCAGGTGGTTCAGTCGAGTTGAGCAGGTGGTTGCGACGTGCTCGGCAGGTGCTTCCGGCGTCTCCGGCACGTGTTTCTGGCACATCTGACTGGTGGTTCCGGCATGCCCAAAAGTTGATTCCGGTCTGTCCGGTAGGTGGTTCCGGCGTGCACGGCACGTGGTTCTGGTACGTCTCAGAGGTGGTTGCGTATGCCCAACAGGTGATTCCGGACTGTCCGCCACGTGCTTCTGGCACGTCTGAGAGGTGGTTCCAACATGCCCGGCAGGTCATTTCGGAGAGTCGTGCAAGTGGTTCTGGCGTAGCCCGCAGGTGATTTTGGCGTGTCCGGCAGGTGGTTCCGCCGTGCTCGGCAGGTGGTTCAGGCATGGCCGTCACGTGGGTCCAGTCTGTCCAGGACGTGTTTCCAGCTTCTCCGGCAGGTGGTTCTGGTACGTCTGAGGGGTGGTTCCGCCATGGCTGGCAGGTGATCCCGGACTGTCCCCCAGGTGGTTCTGGCATAGCCAGCAGTTGATATTGGCCTGTCCGGCAGGTGGTTCCAGCGAGTCGAACAGGTGGCTCCGGCGTGCTCGGCAGGAGGTTCTGGTCTGTCCGGTAGGTGTTTCCGGCGTGTCTGGCACGTGCTTCCGGCTCGTCTGAGAGGTGGTTCCGGCATGCGCGGCAGGTGATTCCGTAGTGTCCGCCAGGTGGTTCTGGCATACCCGGCAGGTGATTTTGGCGTGTCCGACAGGTGTTTCTGGCGAGTCGAGCAGGTGGCTCCGGCATGCTCGGCAGGTTCTTCCGGCGTCTCCAGCACTTGGTTCTGGTGTGTCTGAGAGCTGGTTCCGGCATGTCCGGCAGATGATTCCGGAGTGTTCGCCAAGTGGTTCTGGCATACCCAGCAGGTGATTTTGGCGTGTCAGGGAGGTGGTACCGGTGAGTCGAGCAGGTGGTTCCGGCGTGCTCAGCAGGTGGTTCAGGCGGTTCTGGCAGGTGGTATCCGTCTGTTCGGGGTGTGGTTCCAGCATCTCATGAAACGTTTCTGGCACGTCTGAGATGTGGTTCCAGCCGGCCCGACAGGTGTTTCCGCAGTGTCCGCCAAGCGGTTCTGGCGTAGTTGGCATGTGATTTTGGCATGACTGGCAGGTGGTTCCAGACTGTCCAGGACGTGTTTCCAGCTTCTCCGGCAGGTGGTTCTGCTACGTCTGACACGTGGTTGCGCCATGGCTGGTAGGTGATTCCGGACCGTCCCCCAGGTGGTTCTGGCATAGCCAGCAGTTAATATTGGGTTGTCCGGCAGGTGGTTCCAGCGAGTCGAACAGGTGGCTCCGGCGTGCTCGGCAGGTGGTTCCGGTCTGTCCGGTAGGAGATTCCGGCGTGTCCGGCACGTGCTTCCGGCACGTCTGAGAGGTGGTTCCGGCATGCGCGACAGGTGATTTCGGAGTGTCCGCCAGGTGGTTCTGGCGTACCCGGCAGGTGATTTTGGCGTGTCCGGCAGGTGTTTCTGGCGAGTCGAGCAGGTGGCTCCGGCATGCTCGGCAGGTGCTTCCGGCGTCTCCGGCACGTGTTTCTGGTGTGTCTGAGACCTGGTTCCGGCATGTCTGACAGATGATTCCGGAGTGTCCGCCAAGTGGTTCTGGCATACCCGGCTGGTGATTTTGGCATGTCAGGTAGGTGGTTCCGGCGAGTCGAGCAGGTGGCTCCGGCGTGCTCGGCAGGTTGTTCAGACGGGTCTGGCAGGTGTTTTCCGTCTGTTCGGGGTGTGGTTCCAGCATCTCATGCACATGGTTCTGGCACGTCTGAGATGTGGTTCCGGCCGGCCCGACAGGTGTTTCCACAGTGTCCGCCAAGTGGTACTGGCGTAGTTGGCAGGTGATTTTGGCATGACCGGCAGGTGGTTCCAGCAAGCCCGGCAGGTGATTCCGAAGTGTTCCCCCACCGGTTGTGGCGTAGCCGGCAGGTGATTTTTGCGTGTCCGGCAGGTGGTTCTGGCGAGTCGAGCAGGTGGTTCCGGCGTGCTCGGCAGGTGCTTCCGGGGTCATTGGCACGTGGTTCTGGCATATATGAGAGGTGGTTCCGGCATGCCCGGCAGGTGATTCCGGAGTGTTCGCCAAGTGTTTCCGGCGTAGCCGGCAGGTGATTTTGCATGTCCAGCGGTCGTTCCGGCGGGTCGAGCCAGTGGTTCCGGCGTGTCCGGCAGGTGGTTCCGGTCTGTCCGGCAGGTGGTTCTGTGGTGTCCGGCACGAGGTTCAGTCTGAGAGGCTGTGCCGGCATGCCGCTCACGTGATTCCGGCTTGTCCCCGAAGTGGTGCTGGTGTAGCGGGCAGGTGATTTTGGCGTGTCCGGCAGGTGGTTCAGGCGAGTTGAGCAGGTGGTTGCGACGTGCTCGGCAGGTGCTTCCGGCGTCTCCGGCACGTGTTTCTGGCACATCTGACTGGTGGTTCCGGCATGCCCAAAAGTTGATTCCGGTCTGTCCGGTAGGTGGTTCCAGCGTGCACGGCACGTGGTTCTGGTACGTCTCAGAGGTGGTTGCGTATGCCCAACAGGTGATTCCGGACTGTCCGCCACGTGCTTCTGGCACGTCTGAGAGGTGGTTCCAACATGCCCGGCAGGTCATTTCGGAGAGTCGTGGAAGTGGTTCTGGCGTAGCCCGCAGGTGGTTTTGGCGTGTCCGGCAGGTGGTTCCGCCGTGCTCGGCAGGTGGTTCAGCCTTGGCCGGCAGGAGGTTCCAGACTATCCAGGACGTGTTTCCAGCTTCTCCCACAGGTGGTTCTGGTACGTCTGAGAGGTGGTTCCGCCATGGCTGGCAGGTGATTCCGGACCGTCCCCCAGGTGGTTCTGGCATAGCCAGCAGTTGATATTGGCCTGTCCGGCAGGTGGTTCCAGCGAGTCGAACAGGTGGCTCCGGCGTGCTCGGCAGGTGGTTCCGGTCTGTCCGGTAGGTGATTCCGGCGTGTCCGGCACGTGCTTCCGGCACGTCTGAGAGGTGGTTCCGGCATGCGCGACAGGTGATTTCAGAGTGTCCGCAGGTGGTTCTGGCATACCCGGCAGGTGATTTTGGCGTGTCCGGCAGGTGTTTCTGGTGAGTCGAGCTGGTGGCTCCGGCATGCTCGGCAGGTGCTTCCGGGGTCTCCGGCACGTGGTTCTGGTGTGTCTGAGATCTGGTTCCGGCATGTCCGGCAGATGATTCCGGAGTGTCCGCCAAGTGGTTCTGGCATACCCGGCTGGTGATTTGGGCATGTCAGGTAGGTGGTTCCGGCGAGTCGAGCAGGTGCCTCCGGCGTGCTCAGCAGGTTGTTCAGACGGGTCTGGCAGGTGTTTTCCGTCTGTTCGGTGTGTGGTTCCAGCATCTCATGCACATGGTTCTGGCACGTCTGAGATGTGGTTCCGGCCGGCCCGACAGGTGTTTCCACAGTGTCCCCCAAGTGGTACTGGCGTAGTTGGCAGGTGATTTTGGCATGACCGGGAGGTGGTTCCAGCAAGCCCGGCAGGTGATTCCGAAGTGTTCCCCAACTGGTTGTGGCGTAGCCGGCAGGTGATTTTTGCGTGATCGGCAGGTGGTTCTGGCGAGTCGAGCAGGTGGTTCCGGCGTGCTCGGCTGATGTTTCCGGGGTCATTGGCACTGGGTTCTGGCATGTCTGAGATTTGGTTCCTGCATGCCCGGCAAGTGATTCCGGAGTGTTCGCCAAGTGGTTCTGACATAGTCGGCAGGTGATTATGGCATGTCCGGCAGGTGGTTCAGGCGAGTTGAGCAGGTGCTTCCAACGTGCTTGGCAGGTGCTTCCGGTGTCTCTGGCACGTGTTTCTGGCACATCTGACAGGTGGTTCCGGCATGCCCGAAAGGTGATTCCGGTCTGTCCGGTAGGTGGTTCCAGCCTGCACGGCATGTGGTTCTGGTACGTCTCAGAGGTGGTTGCACATGCCCAACAGGTGATTCCGGACTGTCCGCCACGTGCTTCTGGCACGTCTGAGAGGTGGTTTCAGCATGCCCGGCAGGTCATCCCAGAGAGTCCCCAAAGTGGTTCTGGCATAACACGCAGGTGATTTTGGCGTGTCTGGCAGGTTGTTCCGTTGTGCTTGGCAGGTGGTTCAGGCTTGGCCGGCAGGTGGTTCCAGACTGTCCAGGACGTGTTTCCAGCTTCTGCGGCAGGTGGTTCCGGTACGTCTGAGAGGTGGTTCCGCCATGGCTGGCAGGTGATTCCGGACCGTCCCCCAGGTGGTTCTGGCATAGCCAGCAGTTAATATTGGCCTATCCGGCAGGTGGTTCCAGAGAGTCGAACAGGTGGCTCCGGCGTGCTCGGCAGGTGGTTCCGGTCTGTCCGGTAGGTGTTTCCGGCGTGTCTGGCACGTGCTTCCGGCACGTCTGCGAGGTGGTTCCGGCATGCGCGGCAGGTGATTCCGTAGTGTCCGCCAGGTGGTTCTGGCATACCCGGCAGGTGATTTTGGCGTGTCCGGCAGGTGTTTCTGGCGAGTCGAGCAGGTGGCTCCGGCATGCTCGGCAGGTGCTTCCGGCGTCTCCGGCACTTGGTTCTGGTGTGTCTGAGAGCTGGTTCCGGCATGTCTGGCAGATGATTCCGGAGTGTCCGCCAAGTGGTTCTGGCATACCCAGCAGGTGATTTTGGCGTGTCAGGGAGGTGGTACCGGTGAGTCGAGCAGGTGGTTCCGGCGTGCTCAGCAGGTGGTTCAGGCGGTTCTGGCAGGTGGTATCCATCTGTTCGGGGTGTGGTTCCAGCATCTCATGAACACGTTTCTGCCACGTCTGTGATGTGGTTCCGGCCGGCCCGACAGGTGTTTCCGCAGTGTCCGCCAAGCGGTTCTGGCGTAGTTGGCAGGTGATTTTGGCATGACTGGCAGGTGGTTCCAGCAAGCCTGGCAGGTGATTCCAAAGTGTTCACCAACTGGTTGTGGCGTAGCCGGCAGGTGATTTTTGCTTGATCGGCAGGTGGTTCTGGCGAGACGAGCAGGTGGTTCCGGCGTGCTCGGCTGGTGCTTCCGGGTTCATTGGCACGGGGTTCTGTCATGTCTGAGAGGTGGTTCCTGCATGCCCGGCAAGTGATTCCGGAGTGTTCGCCAAGTGGTTCTGGCATAGTCGGCAGGTGATTTTGGCATGTCCGGCAGGTGGTTCAGGCGAGTTGAGCAGGTGGTTGCGACGTGCTCGGCAGGTGCTTCCGGCGTCTCCGGCACGTGTTTCTGGCACATCTGACTGGTGGTTCCGGCATGCCCAAAAGTGGATTACGGTCTGTCCGGTAGGTGGTTCCGGCGTGCACGGCACGTGGTTCTGGTACGTCTCAGAGGTGGTTGCCTATGCCCAACAGGTGATTCCGGACTGTCCGCCACGTGCTTCTGGCACGTCTGAGAGGTGGTTCCAACATGCCCGGCAGGTCATTTCGGAGAGTCGTCCAAGTGGTTCTGGCGTAGCCCGCAGGTGATTTTGGCGTGTCCGGCAGGTGGTTCCGCCGTGCTCGGCAGGTGGTTCAGGCCTGGCCGTCACGTGGCTCCAGTCTGTCCAGGACGTGTTTCCAGCTTCTCCGGCAGGTGGTTCTGGTACGTCTGAGAGGTGGTTCCGCCATGGCTGGCAGGTGATCCCGGACTGTCCCCCAGGTGGTTCTGGCATAGCCAGCAGTTGATATTGGCCTGTCCGGCATGTGGTTCCAGCGAGTCGAACAGGTGGCTCCGGCATTCTTGGCAGGTGGTTCCGTTCTGTCCGGTAGGTGTTTCTGGCGTGTCCGGCACGTGCTTCCGGCACGTCTGAGAGGTGGATCCGGCATGCGCAGCAGGTGATTCCGTAGTGTCCGCCAGGTGGTTCTGGCATACCCGGCAGGTGATTTAGGCGTGTCCGGGAGGTGTTTCTGGCGAGTCGAGCAGGTGGCTCCGGCATGCTCGGCAGGTGCTTCCGGCGTCTCCGGCACTTGGTTCTGGTGTGTCTGAGAGCTGGTTCCGGCATGTCCGGCAGATGATTCCGGAGTGTCCGCCAAGTGGTTCTGGCATACCCAGCAGGTGATTTTGGCGTGTCAGGGAGGTGGTACCGGTGAGTCGAGCAGGTGGTTCCGGCGTGCTCCGCAGGTGGTTCAGGCGGTTCTGGCATGTGGTATCCGTCTGTTCGGGGTGTGGTTCCAGCATCTCATGAACACGTTTCTGGCACGTCTGAGATGTGGTTCCAGCCGGCCCGACATGTGTTTCCGCAGTGTCCGCCAAGCGGTTCTGGCGTAGTTGGCAGGTGATTTTGGCATGACCGGCAGGTGGTTCCAGCAAGCCCGGCAGGTGATTCCGAAGTGTTCCCCCACCGGTTGTGGCGTAGCCGGCAGGTGATTTTTGCGTGTCCGGCAGGTGTTTCTGGCGAGTCGAGCAGGTGGTTCCGGAGTGCTCGGCAGGTGCTTCTGGGTCATTGGCACGTGGTTCTGGCATATCTGAGAGGTGGTTCTGGCATGCCCGGCAGGTGATTCCGGAGTGTTCGCCAAGTGTTTCGGGCGTAGCCGGCAGGTGATTTTGCATGTCCAGCGGTCGTTCCGGCGGGTCGAGCCGGTGGTTCCAGCGTGTCCGGCAGGTGGTTCCGGTCTGTCCGGCAGGTGGTTCTGTGGTGTCCGGCACGAGGTTCAGTCTGAGAGGCTGTGCCGGCATGCCCCTCACGTGATTCCGGCTTGTCCCCGAAGTGGTGCTGGTGTAGCGGGCAGGTGATTTTGGCGTGTCCGGCAGGTGGTTCAGGCGAGTTGAGCAGGTGGTTGCGACGTGCTCGGCAGGTGCTTCCGGCGTCCCCGTCACGTGTTTCTGGCACATCTGACTGGTGGTTCCGGCATGCCCGAAAGGTGATTCCGGTCTTTCCGGTAGGTGGTTCCAGCCTGCACGGCACGTGGTTCTGGTACGTCTCAGAGGTGGTTGCGCATGCCCAACAGGTGATTCCGGACTGTCCGCCACGTGATTCTGGCACGTCTGAGAGGTGGTTCCAACATGCCCGGCAGGTCATTTCGGAGAGTCGTCCAAGTGATTCTGGCGTAGCCCGCAGGTGATTTTGGCGTGTCCGGCAGGTGGTTCCGCCGTGCTCGGCAGGTGGTTCAGGCCTGGCCGTTACGTGGTTCCAGTCTGTCCAGGACGTGTTTCCAGCTTCTCCGGCAGGTGGTTCTGGTACGTCTGAGAGGTGGTTCCGCCATGGCTGGCAGGTGATCCCGGACTGTCCCCCAGGTGGTTCTGGCATAGCCAGCAGTTGATATTGGCCTGTCCGGCAGGTGGTTCCAGCGAGTCGAACAGGTGGCTCCGGCGTTCTTGGCAGGTGGTTCCGGTCTGTCCGGTAGGTGTTTCCGGCGTGTCTGGCACGTGCTTCCGGCACGTCTGAGAGGTGGTTCCGGCATGCGCGGCAGGTGATTCCGTAGTGTCCGCCAGGTGGTTCTGGCATACCCGGCAGGTGATTTAGGCGTGTCCGGGAGGTGTTTCTGGCGAGTCGAGCAGGTGGCTCCGGCATGCTCGGCAGGTGCTTCCGGCGTCTCCGGCACTTGGTTCTGGTGTGTCTGAGAGCTGGTTCCGGCATGTCCGGCAGATGATTCCGGAGTGTCCGCCAAGTGGTTCTGGCATACCCAGCAGGTGATTTTGGCGTGTCAGGGAGGTGGTACCGGTGAGTCGAGCAGGTGGTTCCGGCGTGCTCAGCAGGTGGTTCAGGCGGTTCTGGCAGGTGGTATCCATCTGTTCGGGGTGTGGTTCCAGCATCTCATGAACACGTTTCTGCCACGTCTGTGATGTGGTTCCGGCCGGCCCGACAGGTGTTTCCGCAGTGTCCGCCAAGCGGTTCTGGCGTAGTTGGCAGGTGATTTTGGCATGACTGGCAGGTGGTTCCAGCAAGCCTGGCAGGTGATTCCAAAGTGTTCAACAACTGGTTGTGGTGTAGCCGGCAGGTGATTTTTGCTTGATCGGCAGGTGGTTCTGGCGAGACGAGCAGGTGGTTCCGGCGTGCTCGGCTGGTGCTTCCGGGTTCATTGGCACGGGGTTCTGTCATGTCTGAGAGGTGGTTCCTGCATGCCCGGCAAGTGATTCCGGAGTGTTCGCCAAGTGGTTCTGGCATAGTCGGCAGGTGATTTTGGCATGTCCGGCAGGTGGTTCAGGCGAGTTGAGCAGGTGGTTCCAACGTGCTTGGCAGGTGCTTCCGGCGTCTCCGGCACGTGTTTCTGGCACATCTGACAGGTGGTTCCGGCATGCCCGAAAGCTGATTCCGGTCTGTCCGGTAGGTGGTTCCAGCCTGCACGGCATGTGGTTCTGGTACGTCTCAGAGGTGGTTGCGCATGCCCAACAGGTGATTCCGGACTGTCCGCCACATGGTTCTGGCACGTCTGAGAGGTGGTTCCGGCATGCCCGGCAGGTCATCCCAGAGAGTCCTCCAAGTGGTTCTGGCATAACACGCAGGTGATTTTGGCGTGTCTGGCAGGTTGTTCCGTTGTGCTTGGCAGGTGGTTCAGGCTTGGCCGGCAGGTGGTTCCAGACTGTCCAGGACGTGTTTCCAGCTTCTCCGGCAGGTGGTTCTGGTACGTCTGAGAGGTGGTTCCGCCATGGCTGGCAGGTGATTCCGGACCGTCCCCCAGGTGGTTCTGGCATAGCCAGCAGTTAATATCGGCCTGTCCGGGAGGTGGTTCCAGCGAGTCGAACAGGTGGCTCCGGCGTGCTCGGCAGGTGGTTCCGGTCTGTCCGGTAGGTGATTCCGGCGTGTCCGGCACGTGCTTCCGGCACGTCTGAGAGGTGGTTCCGGCATGCGCGACAGGTGATTTCGGAGTGTCCGCCAGGTGGTTCTGGCGTACCCGGCAGGTGATTTTGGCGTGTCCGGCAGGTGTTTCTGGCGAGTCGAGCAGGTGGCTCCGGCATGCTCGGCAGGTGCTTCCGGCGTCTCCGGCACGTGGTTCTGGTGTGTCTGAGAGCTGGTTCCGGCATGTCCGGCAGATGATTCCGCAGTGTCCGCCAAGTGGTTCTGGCATACCCGGCTGGTGATCTGGGCATGTCAGGTAGGTGGTTCCGGCGAGTCGAGCAGGTGGCTCCGGCGTGCTCGGCAGGTTGTTCAGACGGGTCTGGCAGGTGTTTTCCGTCTGTTCGGGGTGTGGTTCCAGCATCTCATGCACATGGTTGTGGCACGTCTGAGATGTGGTTCCGGCCGGCCCGACAGGTGTTTCCACAGTGTCCGCCAAGTGGTACTGGCGTAGTTGGCAGGTGATTTTGGCATGACCGGCAGGTGGTTCCAGCAAGCCCGGCAGGTGATTCCGAAGTGTTCCCCCACCGGTTGTGGCGTAGCCGGCAGGTGATTTTTGCGTGTCTGGCAGGTGGTTCTTTCGAGTCGAGCAGGTGGTTCCGGCGTGCTCGGCAGGTGCTTCCGGGGTCATTGGCACGTGGTTCTGGCATATCTGAGAGGTGGTTCCGGCATGCCCGGCAGGTGATTCCGGAGTGTTCGCCAAGTGTTTCCGGAGTAGCCGGCAGGTGATGTTGCATGTCGAGCTGTCGTTCCGGCGGGTCGAGCCGGTGGTTCCGGCGTGTCCGGCAGGTGGTTCCGACTGTCCGGCAGGTGGTTCTGTGGTGTCCGGCACGAGGTTCAGTCTGAGAGGCTGTGCCGGCATGCCCCTCACGTGATTCCGGCTTGTCCCCGAAGTGGTGCTGGTGTAGCGGGCAGGTGATTTTGGCGTGTAAGGCAGGTGGTTCAGGCGAGTTGAGCAGGTGGTTGCGACGTGCTCGGCAGGTGCTTCCGTCGTCTTCGGCACGTGTTTCTGGCACATCTCACAGGTGGTTCCGGCATGCCCGAAAGGTGATTCCGGTCTTTCCAGTAGGTGGTTCCAGCCTGCACGGCACGTGGTTCTGGTACGTCTCAGAGGTGGTTGCTCATGCCCAACAGGTGATTCCGGACTGTCCGCCACGTGCTTCTGGCACGTCTGAGAGGTGGTTCCAACATGCCTGGCAGGTCATTTCGGAGAGTCGTCCAAGTGGTTCTGGCGTAGCCCGCAGGTGATTTTGGCGTGTCCGGCAGGTGGTTCCGCCGTGCTCGGCAGGTGGTTCAGGCATGGCCGTCACGTGGTTCCAGTCTGTCCAGGACGTGTTTCCAGCTTCTCCGGCAGGTGGTTCTGGTACGTCTGAGAGGTGGTTCCGCCATGGCTGGCAGGTGATCCCGGACTGTCCCCCAGGTGGTTCTGGCATAGCCAGCAGTTGATATTGGCCTGTCCGGCAGGTGGTTCCAGCGAGTCGAACAGGTGGCTCCGGCGTTCTTGGCAGGTGGTTCCGGTCTGTCCGGTAGGTGTTTCCGGCATGTCTGGCACGTGCTTCCGGCACGTCTGAGAGGTGGTTCCGGCATGCGTGGCAGGTGATTCCGCAGTGTCCGCCAGGTGGTTCTGGCATACCCGGCAGGTGATTTTGGCGTGTCCGGCAGGTGTTTCTGGCGAGTCGAGCAGGTGGCTCCGGCATGCTCGGCAGGTGCTTCCGGCGTCTCCGGCACTTGGTTCTGGTGTGTCTGAGAGCTGGTTCCGGCATGTCCAGCAGATGATTCCGGAGTGTCCGCCAAGTGGTTCTGGCATACCCAGCAGGTGATTTTGGCGTGTCAGGGAGGTGGTACCGGTGAGTCGAGCAGGTGGTTCCGGCGTGCTCAGCAGGTGGTGCAGGCGGTTCTGGCAGGTGGTATCCGTCTGTTCGGGGTGTGGTTCCAGGATCTCATGAACACGTTTCTGGCACGTCTGAGATGTGGTTCCAGCCGGCCCGACAGGTGTTTCCGCAGTGTCCGCCAAGCGGTTCTGGCGTAGTTGGCAGGTGATTTTGGCATGACTGGCAGGTGGTTCCAGCAAGCCTGACAGGTGATTCCAAAGTGTTCACCAACTGGTTGTGGCGTAGCCGGCAGGTGATTTTTGCGTGATCGGCAGGTGGTTCTGGCGAGTCGAGCAGGTGGTTCCGGCGTGCTCAGCTGGTGCTTCCGGGGTCATTGGCACGGGGTTCTGGCATGTCTGAGAGGTGGTTCCTGCATGCCCGGCAAGTGATTCCGGAGTGTTCGCCAAGTGGTTCTGGCATAGTCGGCAGGTGATTTTGGCATGTCCGGCAGGTGGTTCAGGCGAGTTGAGCAGGTGGTTCCAACGTGCTTGGCAGGTGCTTCCGGCGTCTCCGGCACGTGTTTCTGGCACATCTGACAGGTGGTTCCGGCATGCCCGAAAGGTGATTCCGGTCTGTCCGGTAGGTGGTTCCAGCCTGCACGGCATGTGGTTCTGGTACGTCTCAGAGGTGGTTGCGCATGCCCAACAGGTGATTCCGGACTGTCCGCCACATGGTTCTGGCACGTCTGAGAGGTGGTTCCGGCATGCCCGGCAGGTCATCCCAGAGAGTCCCCCAAGTGGTTCTGGCATAACACGCAGGTGATTTTGGAGTGTCTGGCAGGTTGTTCCGTTGTGCTTGGCAGGTGGTTCAGGCTTGGCCGGCAGGTGGTTCCAGACTGTCCAGGACGTGTTTCCAGCTTCTGCGGCAGGTGGTTCCGGTACGTCTGAGAGGTGGTTCCGCCATGGCTGGCAGGTGATTCCGGACCGTCCCCCAGGTGGTTTTGGCCTAGCCAGCAGTTAATATTGGCCTATCCGGCAGGTGGTTCCAGAGAGTCGAACAGGTGGCTCCGGCGTGCTCGGCAGGTGGTTCCGGTCTGTCCGGTAGGTGATTCCGGCGTGTCCGGCACGAGCTTCCGGCACGTCTGAGAGGTGGTTCCGGCATGCGCGACAGGTGATTTCGGAGTGTCCGCCAGGTGGTTCTGGCGTACCCGGCAGGTGATTTTGGCGTGTCCGGCAGGTGTTTCTGGCGAGTCGAGCAGGTGGCTCCGGCATGCTCGGCAGGTGCTTCCGGCGTCTCCGGCACGTGTTTCTGGTGTGTCTGAGAGCTGGTTCCGGCATGTCTGACAGATGATTCCGGAGTGTCCGCCAAGTGGTTCTGGCATACCTGGCTGGTGATTTTGGCATGTCAGGTAGGTGGTTCCGGCGAGTCGAGCAGGTGGCTCCGGCGTGCTCGGCAGGTTGTTCAGACGGGTCTGGCAGGTGTTTTCCGTCTGTTCGGGGTGTGGTTCCAGCATCTCATGCACATGGTTGTGGCACGTCTGAGATGTGGTTCCGGCCGGCCCGACAGGTGTTTCCACAGTGTCCGCCAAGTGGTACTGGCGTAGTTGGCAGGTGATTTTGGCATGACCGGCAGGTGGTTCCAGCAAGCCCGGCAGGTGATTCCGAAGTGTTCCCCCACCGGTTGTGGCGTAGCCGGCAGGTGATTTTTGCGTGTCCGGCAGGTGGTTCTGGCGAGTCGAGCAGGTGGTTCCGGCGTGCTCGGCAGGTGCTTCCGGGGTCATTGGCACGTGGTTCTGGCATATCTGAGAGGTGGTTCCGGCATGACCAGCAGGTGATTCCGGAGTGTTCGCCAAGTGATTCCGGCGTAGCCGGCAGGTGATTTTGATGTCCAGCGGTCGTTCCGGCTTGTCGAGCCGGTGGTTCCGGCGTGTCCGGCAGGTGGTTCCGGTCTGTCCGGCAGGTGGCTCTGTGGTGTCCGGCACGAGGTTCAGTCTGAGCGGCTGTGCCGGCATGCCGCTCACGTGATTCCGGCTTGTCCCCGAAGTGGTGCTGGTGTAGCGGGCAAGTGATTTTGGCGTGTCCGGCAGGTGGTTCAGGCGAGTTGAGCAGGTGGTTCCAACGTGCTTGGCAGATGCTTCCGTCGTCTTCGGCACGTGTTTCTGGCACATCTCACAGGTGGTTCCGGCATGCCCGAAAGGTGATTCCGGTCTTTCCGGTAGGTGGTTCCAGCCTGCACGGCACGTGGTTCTGGTACGTCTCAGAGGTGGTTGCGCATGCCCAACAGGTGATTCCGGACTGTCCGCCACGTGCTTCTGGCACGTCTGAGAGGTGGTTCCGACATGCCCGGCAGGTCATTTCGGAGAGTCGTCCAAGTGGTTCTGGCGTAGCCCGCAGGTGATTTTGGCGCGTCCGGCAGGTTGTTCCGCCGTGCTCGGCAGGTGGTTCAGGCCTGGCCGTCAGGTGGTTCCAGACTGTCCAGGACGTGTTTCCAGCTTCTCCGGCAGGTGGTTCTGGTACGTCTGAGAGGTGGTTCCGCCATGGCTGGCACGTGATCCCGGACTGTCCCCCAGGTGGTTCTGGCATAGCCAGCAGTTGATATTGGCCTGTCCGGCAGGTGGTTCCAGCGAGTCGAACAGGTGGCTCCGGCATTCTTGGCAGGTGGTTCCGTTCTGTCCGGTAGGTGTTTCTGGCGTGTCCGGCACGTGCTTCCGGCACGTCTGAGAGGTGGATCCGGCATGCGCAGCAGGTGATTCCGTAGTGTCCGCCAGGTGGTTCCGGCATACCCGGCAGGTGATTTAGGCGTGTCCGGGAGGTGTTTCTGGCGAGTCGAGCAGGTGGCTCCGGCATGCTCGGCAGGTGCTTCCGGCGTCTCCGGCACTTGGTTCTGGTGTGTCTGAGAGCTGGTTCCGGCATGTCCGGCAGATGATTCCGGAGTGTCCGCCAAGTGGTTCTGGCATACCCAGCAGGTGATTTTGGCGTGTCAGGGAGGTGGTACCGGTGAGTCGAGCAGGTGGTTCCGGCGTGCTCCGCAGGTGGTTAAGGCGGTTCTGGCATGTGGTATCCGTCTGTTCGGGGTGTGGTTCCAGCATCTCATGAACACGTTTCTGGCACGTCTGAGATGTGGTTCCAGCCGGCCCGACATGTGTTTCCGCAGTGTCCGCCAAGCGGTTCTGGCGTAGTTGGCAGGTGATTTTGGCATGACTGGCAGGTGGTTCCAGCAAGCCTGGCAGGTGATTCCAAAGTGTTCACCAACTGGTTGTGGCGTAGCCGGCAGGTGATTTTTGCGTGTCCGGCAGGTGGTTCTGGCGAGTCGAGCAGGTGGTTCCAGCAAGCCCGGCAGGTGATTCCGAAGTGTTCCCCCACCGGTTGTGGCATAGCCGGCAGGTGATTTTTGCGTGTCCGGCAGGTGGTTCTGGCGAGTCGAGCAGGTGGTTCCGGCGTGCTCGGCAGGTGCTTCCGGGGTCATTGGCACGTGGTTGTGGCATATCTGAGAGGTGGTTCCGGCATGCCTGGCAGGTGATTCCGGAGTGTTCGCCAAGTGTTTCCGGCGTAGCCGGCAGGTGATTTTGCATGTCCAGCGGTCGTTCCGGCGGGTCGAGCCGGTGGTTCCGGCGTGTCCGGCAGGTGGTTCCGGTCTGTCCGGCAGGTGGTTCTGTGGTGTCCGGCACGAGGTTCAGTCTGAGAGGCTGTGCCGGCATGCCCCTCACGTGATTCCGGCTTGTCCCCGAAGTGGTGCTGGTGAAGCGGGCAAGTGATTTTGGCGTGTCCGGCAGGTGGTTCAGGCGAGTTGAGCAGGTGGTTCCAACGTGCTTGGCAGATGCTTCCGTCGTCTTCGGCACGTGTTTCTGGCACATCTCACAGGTGGTTCCGGCATGCCCGAAAGGTGATTCCGGTCTTTCCAGTAGGTGGTTCCAGCCTGCACGGCACGTGGTTCTGGTACGTCTCAGAGGTGGTTGCTCATGCCCAACAGGTGATTCCGGACTGTCCGCCACGTGCTTCTGGCACGTCTGAGAGGTGGTTCCAACATGCCTGGCAGGTCATTTCGGAGAGTCGTCCAAGTGGTTCTGGCGTAGCCCGCAGGTGATTTTGGCGTGTCCGGCAGGTGGTTCCGCCGTGCTCGGCAGGTGGTTCAGGCATGGCCGTCACGTGGCTCCAGTCTGTCCAGGACGTGTTTCCAGCTTCTCCGGCAGGTGGTTCTGGTACGTCTGAGAGGTGGTTCCGCCATGGCTGGCACGTGATCCCGGACTGTCCCCCAGGTGGTTCTGGCATAGCCAGCAGTTGATATTGGCCTGTCCGGCAGGTGGTTCCAGCGAGTCGAACAGGTGGCTCCGGCGTTCTTGGCAGGTGGTTCCGGTCTGTCCGGTAGGTGTTTCCGGCATGTCTGGCACGTGCTTCCGGCACGTCTGAGAGGTGGTTCCGGCATGCGTGGCAGGTGATTCCGCAGTGTCCGCCAGGTGGTTCTGGCATACCCGGCAGGTGATTTTGGCGTGTCCGGCAGGTGTTTCTGGCGAGTCGAGCAGGTGGCTC
The DNA here is from genome assembly GCF_037783145.1 of Equus przewalskii. Lineage (NCBI taxonomy): Eukaryota > Metazoa > Chordata > Mammalia > Perissodactyla > Equidae > Equus > Equus przewalskii. Next base: position 26,846 of record NW_027228372.1, read on the forward strand.
CGGCATGCTCGGCAGGTGCTTCCGGCGTCTCCGGCACTTGGTTCTGGTGTGTCTGAGAGCTGGTTCCGGCATGTCCAGCAGATGATTCCGGAGTGTCCGCCAAGTGGTTCTGGCATACCCAGCAGGTGATTTTGGCGTGTCAGGGAGGTGGTACCGGTGAGTCGAGCAGGTGGTTCCGGCGTGCTCAGCAGGTGGTGCAGGCGGTTCTGGCAGGTGGTATCCGTCTGTTCGGGGTGTGGTTCCAGGATCTCATGAACACGTTTCTGGCACGTCTGAGATGTGGTTCCAGCCGGCCCGACAGGTGTTTCCGCAGTGTCCGCCAAGCGGTTCTGGCGTAGTTGGCAGGTGATTTTGGCATGACTGGCAGGTGGTTCCAGCAAGCCTGACAGGTGATTCCAAAGTGTTCACCAACTGGTTGTGGCGTAGCTGGCAGGTGATTTTTGCGTGATCGGCAGGTGGTTCTGGCGAGTCGAGCAGGTGGTTCCGGCGTGCTCAGCTGGTGCTTCCGGGGTCATTGGCACGGGGTTCTGGCATGTCTGAGAGGTGGTTCCTGCATGCCCGGCAAGTGATTCCGGAGTGTTCGCCAAGTGGTTCTGGCATAGTCGGCAGGTGATTTTGGCATGTCCGGCAGGTGGTTCAGGCGAGTTGAGCAGGTGGTTCCAACGTGCTTGGCAGGTGCTTCCGGCGTCTCCGGCACGTGTTTCTGGCACATCTGACAGGTGGTTCCGGCATGCCCGGAAGGTGATTCCGGTCTGTCCGTTAGGTGGTTCCAGCCTGCACGGCATGTGGTTCTGGTACGTCTCAGAGGTGGTTGCGCATGCCCAACAGGTGATTCCGGACTGTCCGCCACATGGTTCTGGCACGTCTGAGAGGTGGTTCCGGCATGCCCGGCAGGTCATCCCAGAGAGTCCCCCAAGTGGTTCTGGCATAACACGCAGGTGATTTTGGCGTGTCTGGCAGGTTGTTCCGTTGTGCTTGGCAGGTGGTTCAGGCTTGGCCGGCAGGTGGTTCCAGACTGTCCAGGACGTGTTTCCAGCTTCTGCGGCAGGTGGTTCCGGTACGTCTGAGAGGTGGTTCCGCCATGGCTGGCAGGTGATTCCGGACCGTCCCCCAGGTGGTTTTGGCCTAGCCAGCAGTTAATATTGGCCTATCCGGCAGGTGGTTCCAGAGAGTCGAACAGGTGGCTCCGGCGTGCTCGGCAGGTGGTTCCGGTCTGTCCGGTAGGTGATTCCGGCGTGTCCGGCACGTGCTTCCGGCACGTCTGAGAGGTGGTTCCGGCATGCGCGACAGGTGATTTCGGAGTGTCCGCCAGGTGGTTCTGGCGTACCCGGCAGGTGATTTTGGCGTGTCCGGCAGGTGTTTCTGGCGAGTCGAGCAGGTGGCTCCGGCATGCTCGGCAGGTGCTTCCGGCGTCTCCGGCACGTGTTTCTGGTGTGTCTGAGAGCTGGTTCCGGCATGTCCGACAGATGATTCCGGAGTGTCCGCCAAGTGGTTCTGGCATACCCGGCTGATGATTTTGGCATGTCAGGTAGGTGGTTCCGGCGAGTCGAGCAGGTGGCTCCGGCGTGCTCGGCAGGTTGTTCAGACGGGTCTGGCAGGTGTTTTCCGTCTGTTCGGGGTGTGGTTCCAGCATCTCATGCACATGGTTGTGGCACGTCTGAGATGTGGTTCCGGCCGGCCCGACAGGTGTTTCCACAGTGTCCGCCAAGTGGTACTGGCGTAGTTGGCAGGTGATTTTGGCATGACCGGCAGGTGGTTCCAGCAAGCCCGGCAGGTGATTCCGAAGTGTTCCCCCACCGGTTGTGGCGTAGCCGGCAGGTGATTTTTGCGTGTCCGGCAGGTGGTTCTGGCGAGTCGAGCAGGTGGTTCCGGCGTGCTCGGCAGGTGCTTCCGGGGTCATTGGCACGTGGTTCTGGCATATCTGAGAGGTGGTTCCGGCATGACCAGCAGGTGATTCCGGAGTGTTCGCCAAGTGATTCCGGCGTAGCCGGCAGGTGATTTTGATGTCCAGCGGTCGTTCCGGCGTGTCGAGCCGGTGGTTCCGGCGTGTCCGGCAGGTGGTTCCGGTCTGTCCGGCAGGTGGCTCTGTGGTGTCCGGCACGAGGTTCAGTCTGAGCGGTTGTGCCGGCATGCCGCTCACGTGATTCCGGCTTGTCCCCGAAGTGGTGCTGGTGTAGCGGGCAAGTGATTTTGGCGTGTCCGGCAGGTGGTTCAGGCGAGTTGAGCAGGTGGTTCCAACGTGCTTGGCAGATGCTTCCGTCGTCTTCGGCACGTGTTTCTGGCACATCTCACAGGTGGTTCCGGCATGCCCGAAAGGTGATTCCGGTCTTTCCAGTAGGTGGTTCCAGCCTGCACGGCACGTGGTTCTGGTACGTCTCAGAGGTGGTTGCGCATGCCCAACAGGTGATTCCGGACTGTCCGCCACGTGCTTCTGGCACGTCTGAGAGGTGGTTCCAACATGCCCGGCAGGTCATTTTGGAGAGTCGTCCAAGTGGTTCTGGCGTAGCCCGCAGGTGATTTTGGCGTGTCCGGCAGGTGGTTCCGCCGTGCTCGGCAGGTGGTTCAGGCATGGCCGTCACGTGGTTCCAGTCTGTCCAGGACGTGTTTCCAGCTTCTCTGGCAGGTGGTTCTGGTACGTCTGAGAGGTGGTTCCGCCATGGCTGGCAGGTGATCCCGGACTGTCCCCCAGGTGGTTCTGGCATAGCCAGCAGTTGATATTGGCCTGTCCGGCAGGTGGTTCCAGCGAGTCGAACAGGTGGCTCCGGCGTTCTTGGCAGGTGGTTCCGGTCTGTCCGGTAGGTGTTTCCGGCATGTCTGGCACGTGCTTCCGGCACGTCTGAGAGGTGGTTCCGGCATGCGCGACAGGTGATTCCGTAGTGTCCGCCAGGTGGTTCTGGCATACCCGGCAGGTGATTTTGGCGTGTCCGGCAGGTGTTTCTGGCGAGTCGAGCAGGTGGCTCCGGCATGCTCGGCAGGTGCTTCCGGCGTCTCCGGCACTTGGTTCTGGTGTGCCTGAGAGCTGGTTCTGGCATGTCCGGCAGATGATTCCGGAGTGTCCGCCAAGTGGTTCTGGCATGCCCAGCAGGTGATTTTGGCGTGTCAGGGAGGTGGTACCGGTGAGTCGAGCAGGTGGTTCCGGCGTGCTCAGCAGGTGGTTCAGGCGGTTCTGGCAGGTGGTATCCGTCTGTTCGGGGTGTGGTTCCAGGATCTCATGAACACGTTTCTGGCACGTCTGAGATGTGGTTCCAGCCGGCCCGACAGGTGTTTCCGCAGTGTCCGCCAAGCGGTTCTGGCGTAGTTGGCAGGTGATTTTGGCATGACTGGCAGGTGGTTCCAGCAAGCCTGGCAGGTGATTCCAAAGTGTTCACCAACTGGTTGTGGCGTAGCCGGCAGGTGATTTTTGCTTGATCGGCAGGTGGTTCTGGCGAGTCGAGCAGGTGGTTCCGGCGTGCTCGGCTGGTGCTTCCGGGGTCATTGGCACGGGGTTCTGGCATGTCTGAGAGGTGGTTCCTGCATGCCCGGCAAGTGATTCCGGAGTGTTCGCCAAGTGGTTCTGGCATAGTCGGCAGGTGATTTTGGCATGTCCGGCAGGTGGTTCAGGCGAGTTGAGCAGGTGGTTCCAACGTGCTTGGCAGGTGCTTCCGGCGTCTCCGGCACGTGTTTCTGGCACATCTGACAGGTGGTTCCGGCATGCCCGAAAGGTGATTCCGGTCTGTCCGGTAGGTGGTTCCAGCCTGCACGGCATGTGGTTCTGGTACGTCTCAGAGGTGGTTGCGCATGCCCAACAGGTGATTCCGGACTGTCCGCCACATGGTTCTGGCACGTCTGAGAGGTGGTTCCGGCATGCCCGGCAGGTCATCCCAGAGAGTCCTCCAAGTGGTTCTGGCATAACACGCAGGTGATTTTGGCGTGTCTGGCAGGTTGTTCCGTTGTGCTTGGCAGGTGGTTCAGGCTTGGCCGGCAGGTGGTTCCAGAATGTCCAGGACGTGTTTCCAGCTTCTCCGGCAGGTGGTTCTGGTACGTCTGAGAGGTGGTTCCGCCATGGCTGGCAGGTGATTCCGGACCGTTCCCCAGGTGGTTCTGGCATAGCCAGCAGTTAATATTGGACTGTCCGGCAGGTGGTTCCAGCGAGTCGAACAGGTGACTCCGGCGTGCTCGGCAGGTGGTTCCGGTCTGTCCGGTAGGTGATTCCGGCGTGTCCGGCACGTGCTTCCGGCACGTCTGAGAGGTGGTTCCGGCATGCGCGACAGGTGATTTCGGAGTGTCCGCCAGGTGGTTCTGGCGTACCCGGCAGGTGATTTTGGCGTGTCCGGAAGGTGTTTCTGGCGAGTCGAGCAGGTGGCTCCGGCATGCTCGGCAGGTGCTTCCGGCGTCTCCGCCACGTGGTTCTGGTGTGTCTGAGAGCTGGTTCCGGCATGTCCGGCAGATGATTCCGGAGTGTCCGCCAAGTGGTTCTGGCATACCCGGCTGGTGATTTTGGCATGTCAGGTAGGTGGTTCCGGCGAGTCGAGCAGGTGGCTCCGGCGTGCTCGGCAGGTTGTTCAGACGGGTCTGGCAGGTGTTTTCCGTCTGTTCGGGGTGTGGTTCCAGCATCTCATGCACATGGTTGTGGCACGCCTGGGATGTGGTTCCGGCCGGCCCGACAGGTGTTTCCACAGTGTCCGCCAAGTGGTACTGGCGTAGTTGGCAGGTGATTTTGGCATGACCGGCAGGTGGTTCCAGCAAGCCCGGCAGGTGATTCCGAAGTGTTCCCCAACTGGTTGTGGCGTAGCCGGCAGGTGATTTTTGCGTGTCCGGCAGGTGGTTCTGGCGAGTCGAGCAGGTGCTTCCGGCGTGCTCGGCAGGAGCTTCCGGGGTCATTGTCACGTGGTTCTGGCATATCTGAGAGGTGGTTCCGGCATGCCCGGCAGGTGATTCCGGAGTGTTCGCCAAGTGTTTCCGGCGTAGCCGGCAGGTGATTTTGCATGTCCAGCGGTCGTTCCGGCGGGTCGAGCCGGTGGTTCCGGCGTGTCCGGCAGGTGGTTCCGGTCTGTCCGGCAGGTGGTTCTGTGGTGTCCGGCACGAGGTTCAGTCTGAGAGGCTGTGCCGGCATGCCCCTCACGTGATTCCGGCTTGTCCCCGAAGTGGTGCTGGTGTAGCGGGCAGGTGATTTTGGCGTGTCCGGCAGGTGGTTCAGGCGAGTTGAGCAGGTGGTTGCGACGTGCTCGGCAGGTGCTTCCGGCGTCTCCGGCACGTGTTTCTGGCACATCTGACTGGTGGTTCCGGCATGACCAAAAGTTGATTCCGGTCTGTCCGGTAGGTGGTTCCGGCGTGCACGGCACGTGGTTCTGGTACGTCTCAGAGGTGGTTGCGTATGCCCAACAGGTGATTCCGGACTGTCCGCCACGTGCTTCTGGCACGTCTGAGAGGTGGTTCCGGCATGCGCGGCAGGTGATTCCTTAGTGTCCGCCAGGTGGTTCTGGCATACCCGGCAGGTGATTTTGGCGTGTCCGGCAGGTGTTTCTGGCGAGTCGAGCAGGTGGCTCCGGCATGCTCGGCAGGTGCTTCCGGTGTCTCCGGCACTTGGTTCTGGTGTGCCTGAGAGCTGGTTCCGGCATGTCCGGCAGATGATTCCGGAGTGTCCGCCAAGTGGTTCTGGCATACCCAGCAGGTGATTTTGGCGTGTCAGGGAGGTGGCACCGGTGAGTCGAGCAGGTGGTTCCGGCGTGCTCAGCAGGTGGTTCAGGCGGTTCTGGCAGGTGGTATCCGTCTGTTCGGGGTGTGGTTCCAGGATCTCATGAACACGTTTCTGGCACGTCTGAGATGTGGTTCCAGCCGGCCCGACAGGTGTTTCCGCAGTGTCCGCCAAGCGGTTCTGGCGTAGTTGGCAGGTGATTTTGGCATGACTGGCAGGTGGTTCCAAAGTGTTCACCAACTGGTTGTGGCGTAGCCGGCAGGTGATTTTTGCATGTCGGGCAGGTGGTTCTGGCGAGTCGAGCAGGTGGTTCCGGCGTGCTCAGCTGGTGCTTCCGGGGTCATTGACACGGGGTTCTGGCATGTCTGAGAGGTGGTTCCTGCGTGCCCGGCAAGTGATTCCGGAGTGTTCGCCAAGTGGTTCTGGCATAGTCGGCAGGTGATCTTGGCATGTCCGGCAGGTGGTTCAGGCGAGTTGAGCAGGTGGTTCCAACGTGCTTGGCAGGTGCTTCCGGCGTCTCCGGCACGTGTTTCTGGCACATCTGACAGGTGGTTCCGGCATGCCCGAAAGGTGATTCCGGTCTGTCCGGTAGGTGGTTCCAGCCTGCACGGCATGTGGTTCTGGTACGTCTCAGAGGTGGTTGCGCATGCCCAACAGGTGATTCCGGACTGTCCGCCACATGGTTCTGGCACGTCTGAGAGGTGGTTCCGGCATGCCCGGCAGGTCATCCCAGAGAGTCCTCCAAGTGGTTCTGGCATAACACGCAGGTGATTTTGGCGTGTCTGGCAGGTTGTTCCGTTGTGCTTGGCAGGTGGTTAAGGCTTGGCCGGCAGGTGGTTCCAGAATGTCCAGGACGTGATTCCAGCTTCTCCGGCAGGTGGTTCTGGTACGTCTGAGAGGTGGTTCCGCCATGGCTGGCAGGTGATTCCAGACCGTCCCCCAGGTGGTTCTGGCATAGCCAGCAGTTGATATTGGCCTGTCCGGCAGGTGGTTCCAGCGAGTCGAACAGGTGGCTCCGGCGTGCTCGGCAGGTGGTTCCGGTCTGTCCGGTAGGTGATTCCGGCGTGTCCGGCACGTGCTTCCAGCACGTCTGAGAGGTGGTTCCGGCATGCGCGACAGGTGATTTCGGAGTGTCCGCCAGGTGGTTCTGGCGTACCCGGCCGGTGATTTTGGCGTGTCCGGAAGGTGTTTCTGGCGAGTCGAGCAGGTGGCTCCGGCGTGCTCGGCAGGTGCTTCCGGCGTCTCCGGCACGTGGTTCTGCTGTGTCTGAGAGCTGGTTCCGGCATGTCCGGCAGATGATTCCGGAGTGTCCGCCAAGTGGTTCTGGCATACCCGGCTCGTGATTTGGTCATGTCAGGTAGGTGGTTCCGGCGAGTCGAGCAGGTGGCTCCGGCGTGCTCGGCAGGTTGTTCAGACGGGTCTGGCAGGTGTTTTCCGTCTGTTCGGGGTGTGGTTCCAGCATCTCATGCACATGGTTGTGGCACGTCTGAGATGTGGTTCCGGCCGGCCCGACAGGTGTTTCCACAGTGTCCGCCAAGTGGTACTGGCGTAGTTGGCAGGTGATTTTGGCATGACCGGCAGGTGGTTCCAGCAAGCCCGGCAGGTGATTCCGAAGTGTTCCCCAACTGGTTGTGGCGTAGCCGGCAGGTGATTTTTGCGTGTCCGGCAGGTGGTTCTGGCGAGTCGAGCAGGTGCTTCCGGCGTGCTCGGCAGGAGCTTCCGGGGTCATTGTCACGTGGTTCTGGCATATCTGAGAGGTGGTTCCGGCATGCCCGGCAGGTGATTCCGGAGTGTTCGCCAAGTGTTTCCGGCGTAGCCGGCAGGTGATTTTGCATGTCCAGCGGTCGTTCCGGCGGGTCGAGCCGGTGGTTCCGGCGTGTCCGGCAGGTGGTTCCGGTCTGTCCGGCAGGTGGTTCTGTGGTGTCCGGCACGAGGTTCAGTCTGAGAGGCTGTGCCGGCATGCCCCTCACGTGATTCCGGCTTGTCCCCGAAGTGGTGCTGGTGTAGCGGGCAGGTGATTTTGGCGTGTCCGGCAGGTGGTTCAGGCGAGTTGAGCAGGTGGTTGCGACGTGCTCGGCAGGTGCTTCCGGCGTCTCCGGCACGTGTTTCTGGCACATCTGACTGGTGGTTCCGGCATGACCAAAAGTTGATTCCGGTCTGTCCGGTAGGTGGTTCCGGCGTGCACGGCACGTGGTTCTGGTACGTCTCAGAGGTGGTTGCGTATGCCCAACAGGTGATTCCGGACTGTCCGCCACGTGCTTCTGGCACGTCTGAGAGGTGGTTCCGGCATGCGCGGCAGGTGATTCCTTAGTGTCCGCCAGGTGGTTCTGGCATACCCGGCAGGTGATTTTGGCGTGTCCGGCAGGTGTTTCTGGCGAGTCGAGCAGGTGGCTCCGGCATGCTCGGCAGGTGCTTCCGGTGTCTCCGGCACTTGGTTCTGGTGTGCCTGAGAGCTGGTTCCGGCATGTCCGGCAGATGATTCCGGAGTGTCCGCCAAGTGGTTCTGGCATACCCAGCAGGTGATTTTGGCGTGTCAGGGAGGTGGCACCGGTGAGTCGAGCAGGTGGTTCCGGCGTGCTCAGCAGGTGGTTCAGGCGGTTCTGGCAGGTGGTATCCGTCTGTTCGGGGTGTGGTTCCAGGATCTCATGAACACGTTTCTGGCACGTCTGAGATGTGGTTCCAGCCGGCCCGACAGGTGTTTCCGCAGTGTCCGCCAAGCGGTTCTGGCGTAGTTGGCAGGTGATTTTGGCATGACTGGCAGGTGGTTCCAAAGTGTTCACCAACTGGTTGTGGCGTAGCCGGCAGGTGATTTTTGCATGTGGGGCAGGTGGTTCTGGCGAGTCGAGCAGGTGGTTCCGGCGTGCTCAGCTGGTGCTTCCGGGGTCATTGACACGGGGTTCTGGCATGTCTGAGAGGTGGTTCCTGCGTGCCCGGCAAGTGATTCCGGAGTGTTCGCCAAGTGGTTCTGGCATAGTCGGCAGGTGATCTTGGCATGTCCGGCAGGTGGTTCAGGCGAGTTGAGCAGGTGGTTCCAACGTGCTTGGCAGGTGCTTCCGGCGTCTCCGGCACGTGTTTCTGGCACATCTGACAGGTGGTTCCGGCATGCCCGAAAGGTGATTCCGGTCTGTCCGGTAGGTGGTTCCAGCCTGCACGGCATGTGGTTCTGGTACGTCTCAGAGGTGGTTGCGCATGCCCAACAGGTGATTCCGGACTGTCCGCCACATGGTTCTGGCACGTCTGAGAGGTGGTTCCGGCATGCCCGGCAGGTCATCCCAGAGAGTCCTCCAAGTGGTTCTGGCATAACACGCAGGTGATTTTGGCGTGTCTGGCAGGTTGTTCCGTTGTGCTTGGCAGGTGGTTAAGGCTTGGCCGGCAGGTGGTTCCAGAATGTCCAGGACGTGATTCCAGCTTCTCCGGCAGGTGGTTCTGGTACGTCTGAGAGGTGGTTCCGCCATGGCTGGCAGGTGATTCCAGACCGTCCCCCAGGTGGTTCTGGCATAGCCAGCAGTTGATATTGGCCTGTCCGGCAGGTGGTTCCAGCGAGTCGAACAGGTGGCTCCGGCGTGCTCGGCAGGTGGTTCCGGTCTGTCCGGTAGGTGATTCCGGCGTGTCCGGCACGTGCTTCCAGCACGTCTGAGAGGTGGTTCCGGCATGCGCGACAGGTGATTTCGGAGTGTCCGCCAGGTGGTTCTGGCGTACCCGGCCGGTGATTTTGGCGTGTCCGGAAGGTGTTTCTGGCGAGTCGAGCAGGTGGCTCCGGCGTGCTCGGCAGGTGCTTCCGGCGTCTCCGGCACGTGGTTCTGCTGTGTCTGAGAGCTGGTTCCGGCATGTCCGGCAGATGATTCCGGAGTGTCCGCCAAGTGGTTCTGGCATACCCGGCTCGTGATTTGGTCATGTCAGGTAGGTGGTTCCGGCGAGTCGAGCAGGTGGCTCCGGCGTGCTCGGCAGGTTGTTCAGACGGGTCTGGCAGGTGTTTTCCGTCTGTTCGGGGTGTGGTTCCAGCATCTCATGCACATGGTTGTGGCACGTCTGAGATGTGGTTCCGGCCGGCCCGACAGGTGTTTCCACAGTGTCCGCCAAGTGGTACTGGCGTAGTTGGCAGGTGATTTTGGCATGACCGGCAGGTGGTTCCAGCAAGCCCGGCAGGTGATTCCGAAGTGTTCCCCAACTGGTTGTGGCGTAGCCGGCAGGTGATTTTTGCGTGTCCGGCAGGTGGTTCTGGCGAGTCGAGCAGGTGCTTCCGGCGTGCTCGGCAGGAGCTTCCGGGGTCATTGTCACGTGGTTCTGGCATATCTGAGAGGTGGTTCCGGCATGCCCGGCAGGTGATTCCGGAGTGTTCGCCAAGTGTTTCCGGCGTAGCCGGCAGGTGATTTTGCATGTCCAGCGGTCGTTCCGGCGGGTCGAGCCGGTGGTTCCGGCGTGTCCGGCAGGTGGTTCCGGTCTGTCCGGCAGGTGGTTCTGTGGTGTCCGGCACGAGGTTCAGTCTGAGAGGCTGTGCCGGCATGCCCCTCACGTGATTCCGGCTTGTCCCCGAAGTGGTGCTGGTGTAGCGGGCAGGTGATTTTGGCGTGTCCGGCAGGTGGTTCAGGCGAGTTGAGCAGGTGGTTGCGACGTGCTCGGCAGGTGCTTCCGGCGTCTCCGGCACGTGTTTCTGGCACATCTGACTGGTGGTTCCGGCATGACCAAAAGTTGATTCCGGTCTGTCCGGTAGGTGGTTCCGGCGTGCACGGCACGTGGTTCTGGTACGTCTCAGAGGTGGTTGCGTATGCCCAACAGGTGATTCCGGACTGTCCGCCACGTGCTTCTGGCACGTCTGAGAGGTGGTTCCGGCATGCGCGGCAGGTGATTCCTTAGTGTCCGCCAGGTGGTTCTGGCATACCCGGCAGGTGATTTTGGCGTGTCCGGCAGGTGTTTCTGGCGAGTCGAGCAGGTGGTTCCAACATGCCCGGCAGGTCATTTCGGAGAGTCTCCCAAGTGGTTCTGGCGTAGCCCGCAGGTGATTTTGGTGTGTCCGGCACGTGGTTTCCCTGTGCTCGGCAGGTGGTTCAGGCATGGGCGTCACGTGGTTCCAGTCTGTCCAGGACGTGTTTCCAGCTTCTCCGGCAGGTGGTTCTGGTACGTCTGAGAGGTGGTTCCGCCATGGCTGGCAGGTGATCCCGGACTGTCCCCCAGGTGGTTCTGGCATAGCCAGGAGTTGATATTGGCCTGTCCGGCAGGAGGTTCCAGCGAGTCGAACAGGTGGCTCCGGCATTCTTGGCAGGTGGTTCCGGTCTGTCCGGTAGGTGTTTCCGGCGTGTCTGGCACGTGGTTCCGGCATGCGCGGCAGGTGATTCCGTAGTGTCCACCACGTGGTTCTGGCATACCCGGCAGGTGATTTTGGCGTGTCCGGCAGGTGTTTCTGGCGAGTCGAGCAGGTGGCTCCGGCATGCTCGGCAGGTGCTTCCGGCGTCTCCGGCACTTGGTTCTGGTGTGTCTGAGAGCTGGTTCCGGCATGTCCGGCAGATGATTCCGGAGTGTCCGCCAAGTGGTTCTGGCATACCCAGCAGGTGATTTTGGCGTGTCAGTGAGGTGGTACCGGTGAGTCGAGCAGGTGCTTCCGGCGTGCTCGGCAGGTGGTTCAGGCGGTTCTGGCAGGTGGTATCCGTCTGTTCGGGGTGTGGTTCCAGCATCTCATGAACACGTTTCTGGCACGTCTGAGATGTGGTTCCATCCGGCCCGACAGGTGTTTCCGCAGTGTCCGCCAAGCGGTTCTGGCGTAGTTGGCAGGTGATTTTGGCATGACTGGCAGGTGGTTCCAAAGTGTTCACCAACTGGTTGTGGCGTAGCCGGCAGGTGATTTTTGCATGTCGGGCAGGTGGTTCTGGCGAGTCGAGCAGGTGGTTCCGGCGTGCTCGGCTGCTGGTTCAGGCGGTTCTGGCAGGTGGTATCCGTCTGTTCGGGGTGTGGTTCCAGCATCTCATGAACACGTTTCTGGCACGTCTGAGATGTGGTTCCAGCCGGCCCGACAGGTGTTTCCGCAGTGTCCGCCAACCGGTTCTGGCGTAATTGGCAGGTGATTTGGGCATGACTGGCAGGTGGTTCAAGCAAGCCTGGCAGGTGATTCCAAAGTGTTCACCAACTGGTTGTGGCGTAGCCGGCAGGTGATTTTTGCGTGATCGGCAGGTGGTTCTCGCGAGTCGAGCAGGTGGTTCCGGCGTGCTCGGCTGGTGCTTCCGGGGTCATTGGCACGGGGTTCTGGCATGTCTGAGAGGTGGTTCCTGCATGCCCGGCAAGTGATTCCGGAGTGTTCGCCAAGTGGATCTGGCATAGTCGGCAGGTGATTTTGGCATGTCTGGCAGGTGGTTCAGGCGAGTTGAGCAGGTGGTTCCAACGTGCTTGGCAGGTGCTTCCGGCGTCTCCGGCACGTGTTTCTGGCACATCTGACAGGTGGTTCCGGCATGCCCGAAAGGTGATTCCGGTCTGTCCGGTAGGTGGTTCCAGCCTGCATGGCATGTGGTTCTGGTACGTCTCAGAGGTGGTTGCGCATGCCCAACAGGTGATTCCGGACTGTCCGCCACATGGTTCTGGCACGTCTGAGAGGTGGTTCCGGCATGCCCGGCAGGTCATCCCAGAGAGTCCTCCAAGTGGTTCTGGCATAACACGCAGGTGATTTTGGCGTGTCTGGCAGGTTGTTCCGTTGTGCTTGGCAGGTGGTTCAGGCTTGGCCGGCAGGTGGTTCCAGACTGTCCAGGACGTGTTTCCAGCTCCTCCGGCAGGTGGTTCTGGTACGTCTGAGAGGTGGTTCCGCCATGGCTGGCAGGTGATTCCGGACCGTCCCCCAGGTGGTTCTGGCATAGCCAGCAGTTGATATTGGCCTGTCCGGCAGGTGGTTCCAGCGAGTCGAACAGGTGACTCCGGCGTGCTCGGCAGCTGGTTCCCGTCTGTCCGGTAGGTGATTCCGGCATGTCCGGCACGTGCTTCCGGCACGTCTGAGAGGTGGTTCCTGCATGTCCGGCAGATGATTCCGGAGTGTCCACCAAGTGGTTCTGGCATACCCGGCTGGTGATTTTGGCATGTCAGGTAGGTGGTTACGGCGAGTCGAGCAGGTGGCTCCGGCGTGCTCGGCAGGTTGTTCAGACGGGTCTGGCAGGTGTTTTCCGGATGTTCGGGGTGTGGTTCCAGCGTCTCATGCACATGGTTCTGGCACGTCTGAGATGTGGTTCCGGCCGGCCCGACAGGTGTTTCCACAGTGTCCGCCAAGTGGTACTGGCGTAGTTGGCAGGTGATTTTGGCATGACCGGCAGGTGGTTCCAGCAAGCCCGGCAGGTGATTCCGAAGTGTTCCCCAACTGGTTGTGGCGTAGCCGGCAGGTGATTTTTGCGTGTCCGGCAGGTGGTTCTGGCGAGTCGAGCAGGTGGTTCCGGCGTGCTCGGCAGGTGCTTCCGGGGTCATTGGCACGTGGTTCTGGCATATCTGAGAGGTGGTTCCGGCATGCCCGGCAGGTGATTCCGGAGTGTTCGCCAAGTGTTTCCCGCGTAGCGGGCAGGTGATTTTGATGTCCAGCGGTCGTTCCGGCGGGTCGAGCCGGTGGTTCCGGCGTGTCCGGCAGGTGGTTCCGGTCTGTCCGGCAGGTGGTTCTGTGGTGTCCGGCACGAGGTTCAGTCTGAGAGGCTGTGCCGCCATGCCCCTCACGTGATTCGGCTTGTCCCCGAAGTGGTGCTGGTGTAGCGGGCAGGTGATTTTGGCGTGTCCGGCAGGTGGTTCAGGCGAGTTGAGCAGGTGGTTGCGACGTGCTCGGCAGGTGCTTCCGGCGTCTCCGGCACGTGTTTCTGGCACATCTGACTGGTGGTTCCGGCATGCCCAAAAGTTGATTCCGGTCTGTCCGGTAGGTGGTTCCGGCGTGCACGGCACGTGGTTCTGGTACGTCTCAGAGGTGGTTGCGTATGCCCAACAGGTGATTCCGGACTGTCCGCCACGTGCTTCTGGCACGTCTGAGAGGTGGTTCCAACATGCCCGGCATTTCATTTCGGAGAGTCGTCCAAGTGGTTCTGGCGTAGCCCGCAGGTGATTTTGGCGTGTCCGGCAGGTGGTTCCGCCGTGCTCGGCAGGTGGTTCAGGCATGGCCGTCACGTGGTTCCAGTCTGTCCAGGACGTGTATCCAGCTTCTCCGGCAGGTGGTTCTGGTACGTCTGAGAGGTGGTTCCGCCATGGCTGGCAGGTGATCCCGGACTGTCCCCCAGGTGGTTCTGGCATAGCCAGGAGTTGATATTGGCCTGTCCGGCAGGTGGTTCCAGCGAGTCGAACAGGTGGCTCCGGCGTTCTTGGCAGGTGGTTCCGGTCTGTCCGGTAGGTGTTTCCGGCGTGTCTGGCACGTGCTTCCGGCACGTCTGAGAGGTGGTTCCGGCATGCGCGGCAGGTGATTCCGTAGTGTCCGCCAGGTGGTTCTGGCATACCCGGCAGGTGATTTTGGCGTGTCCGGCAGGTGTTTCTGGCGAGTCTAGCAGGTGGCTCTGGCATGCTCGGCAGGTGCTTCCGGCGTCTCCGGCACTTGGTTCTGGTGTGTCTGAGAGCTGGTTCCGGCATATCCGGCAGATGATTCCGGAGTGTCCGCCAAGTGGTTCTGGCATACCCAGCAGGTGATTTTGGCGTGTCAGGGAGGTGGTACCGGTGAGTCGAGCAGGTGGTTCTGGCGTGCTCAGCAGGTGGTTCAGGCGGTTCTGGCAGGTGGTATCCGTCTGCTCGGGGTGTGGTTCCAGCATCTCATGAACACGTTTCTGGCACGTCTGAGATGTGGTTCCAGCCGGCCCGACAGGTGTTTCCGCAGTGTCCGCCATGCGGTTCTGGCGTAGTTGGCAGGTGATTTTGGCATGACTGGCAGGTGGTTCCAGCAAGCCTGGCAGGTGATTCCAAAGTGTTCACCAACTGGTTGTGGCATAGCCGGCAGGTGATTTTTGCGTGATCGGCAGGTGGTTCTGGCGAGTCGAGCAGGTGGTTCCGGCGTGCTCGGCTGTGCTTCCGGGGTCATTGGCACGGGGTTCTGGCATGTCTGAGAAGTGGTTCCTGCATGCCCGGCAAGCGATTCCGGAGTGTTCGCCCAGTGGTTCTGGCATAGTCGGCAGGTGATTTTGGCATGTCCGGCAGGTGGTTCAGGCGAGTTGAGCAGGTGGCTCCAACGTGCTTGGCAGGTGCTTCCGGCGTCTCCGGCAAGTGTTTCTGGCACATCAGACAGGTGGTTCCGGCATGCCCGAAATGTGATTCCGGTCTGTCCGGTAGGTGGTTCCAGCCTGCACGGCATGTGGTTCTGGTACGTCTCAGAGGTGGTTGCGCATGCCCAACAGGTGATTCCGGACTCTCCGCCACATGGTTCTGGCACGTCTGAGAGGTGGTTCCGGCATGCCCGGCAGGTCATCCCAGAGAGTCCTCCAAGTGGTTCTGGCATAACACGCAGGTGCTTTTGGCGTGTCTGGCAGGTGGTTCCGCCGTGCTCGGCAGGTGGATCAGGCTTGGCTGGCAGGTGGTTCCAGACTGTCCAGGACGTGTTTCCAGCTTCTCCGGCAGGTGGTTCTGGTACGTCTGAGAGGTGGTTCCACCATGGCTGGCAGGTGATTCCGGACCGTCCCCCAGGTGGATCTGGCATAGCCAGCAGTTAATATTGGCCTGTCCGGCAGGTGGTTCCAGCGAGTCGAACCGGTGGCTCCGGCGTGCTCGGCAGATGGTTCCGGTCTGTCCGGTAGGTGATTCCGGCGTGTCCGGCACGTGCTTCCGGCACGTCTGAGAGGTGGTTCCGGCATGCGCGACAGGTGATTTCGGAGTGTCCGCCAGGTGGTTCTGGCGTACCCGGCAGGTGATTTTGGCGTGTCCGGCAGGTGTTTCTGGCGAGTCGAGCAGGTGGCTCCGGCATGCTCGGCAGGTGCTTCCGGGGTCTCCGGCACTTGGTTCTGGTGTGTCTGAGAGCTGGTTCCGGCATGTCCGGCAGATGATTCCGGAGTGTCCGCCAAGTGGTTCTGGCATACCCGGCTGGTGATTTTGGCATGTCAGGTAGGTGGTTCCGGCGAGTCGAGCAGGTGGCTCCGGCGTGCTCGGCAGGTTGTTCAGACGGGTCTGGCAGGTGTTTTCCGTCTGTTCGGGGTGTGGTTCCAGCATCTCATGCACATGGTTGTGGCACGTCTGAGATGTGTTTCCGGCCGGCCCGACAGGTGTTTCCACAGTGTCCGCCAAGTGGTACTGGCGTAGTTGGCAGGTGATTTTGGCATGACCGGCAGGTGGTTCCAGCAAGCCCGGCAGGTGATTCCGAAGTGTTCCCCAACTGGTTGTGGCGTAGCCGGCAGGTGATATTTGCGTGTCCGGCAGGTGGTTCTGGCGAGTCGAGCAGGTGGTTCCGGCGTGCTCGGCAGGTGCTTCCGGGGTCATTGGCATGTGGTTCTGGCATATCTGAGAGGTGGTTCCGGCATGCCCGCCAGGTGATTCCGGAATGTTCGTCAAGTGTATCCGGCGTAGCGGGCAGGTGATTTTGCATGTCCAGCGGTCGTTCCGGCGGGTCGAGCTGGTGGTTCCGGCGTGTCCGGCAGGTGGTTCCGGTCTGTCCGGTAGGTGTTTCCGGCGTGTCTGGCACGTGCTTCCGGCATGCGCGGCAGGTGATTCCGTAGTGTCCGCCAGGTGGTTCTGGCGTACCCGGCAGGTGATTTTGGCGTGTCCGGCAGGTGTTTCTGGCGAGTCGAGCAGGTGGCTCCGGCATGCTCGGCAGGTGATTCCGTAGTGTCCGCCAGGTGGTTCTGGCGTACCCGGCAGGTGATTTTGGCGTGTCAGGGAGGTGGTACCGGTGAGTCGAGCAGGTGGTTCCGGCGTGCTCGGCAGGTGGTTCACGCGGTTCTGGCAGGTGGTATCCGTCTGTTCGGGGTGTGTTCCAGCATCTCATGAACACGTTTCTGGCACGTCTGAGATGTGGTTCCAGCCGGCCCGACAGGTTTTTCCGCAGTGTCTGCCAAGCGCTTCTGGCGTAGTAGTCAGGTGATTTTGGCATGACCGGCAGGTGGTTCCAGCAAGCCTGGCAGGTGATTCCAAAGTGTTCACCAACTGGTTGTGGCGTAGCCAGCAGGTGATTTTTGCGTGATCAGCAGGTGGTTCTGTCGAGTCGAGCAGGTGGTTCCGGCGTGCTCGGCTGGTGCTTCCGGGGTCATTGGCACGGGGTTCTGGCATGTCTGAGAGGTGGTTCCTGCATGCCCGGCAAGTGATTCCGGAGTGTTCGCCAAGTGGTTCTGGCATAGTCGGCAGGTGATTTTGGCATGTCCGGCAGGTGGTTCAGGCGAGTTGAGCAGGTGGTTCCAACGTGCTTGGCAGGTGCTTCCGGCGTCTCCGGCACATTTTTCTGGCACATCTGACAGGTGGTTCCGGCATACCCGAAAGGTGATTCCGGTCTGTCCGGTAGGTGGTTCCAGCCTGCACTGCATGTGGTTCTGGTACGTCTCAGAGGTGGTTGCGCATGCCCAACAGGTGATTCCGGACTGTCCGCCACATGGTTCTGGCACGTCTGAGAGGTGGTTCCGGCATGGCCGGCAGGTCATCCCAGAGAGTCCTCCAAGTGGTTCTGGCATAACACGCAGGTGATTTTGGAGTGTCTGGCAGGTTGTTCCGTTGTGCTTGGCAGGTGGTTCAGGCTTGGCCGGCAGGTGGTTCCAGAATGTCCAGGACGTGTTTCCAGCTTCTCCGGCAGGTGGTTCTGGTACGTCTGAGAGGTGGTTCCGCCATGGCTGGCAGGTGATTCCGGACCGTCCCCCAGGTGGTTCTGGCATAGCCAGCAGTTGATATTGGCCTGTCCGGCAGGTGGTTCCAGCGAGTCGAACAGGTGGCTCCGGTGTTCTTGGCAGGTGGTTCCGGTCTGTCCGGTAGGTGATTCCGGCGTGTCTGGCACGTGCTTCCGGCATGCGCGGCAGGTGATTCCGTAGTGTCCGCCAGGTGGTTCTGGCATACCCGGCAGGTGATTTTGGCGTGTCCGGCAGGTGTTTCTGGCGAGTCGAGCAGGTGGCTCCGGCATGCTCGGCAGGTGCTTCCGGCGTCTCCGGCTCTTGGTTCTGGTGTGTCTGAGAGCTGGTTCCGGCATGTCCGGCAGATGATTCCGGAGTGTCCGCCAAGTGGTTCTGGCATACCCAGCAGGTGATTTTGGCGTGTCAGGGAGGTGGTACCGGTGAGTCGAGCAGGTGCTTGCGGCGTGCTCGGCAGGTGGTTCAGGCGGTTCTGGCAGGTGGTATCCGTCTGTTCGGGGTGTGGTTCCAGCATCTCATGAACACGTTTCTGGCACGTCTGAGATGTGGTTCCGGCCGGCCCGACAGGTGTTTCCACAGTGTCCCCCAAGTGGTACTGGCGTAGTTGGCAGGTGATTTTGGCATGACCGGGAGGTGGTTCCAGCAAGCCCGGCAGGTGATTCCGAAGTGTTCCCCAACTGGTTGTGGCGTAGCCGGCAGGTGATTTTTGCGTGTCCGGCAGGTGGTTCTGGCGAGTCGAGCAGGTGGTTCCGGCGTGCTCGGCATGTGCTTCCGGGGTCATTGGCACGTGGTTCTGGCATATCTGAGAGGTGGTTCCGGCATGCCCGGCAGGTGATTCCGGAGTGTTCGCCAAGTGTTTCCGGCGTAGCCGGCAGGTGATTTTGCACGTCCAGCGGTCGTTCCGGCGGGTCGAGCCGGTGGTTCCGGCGTGTCCGGCAGGTGGTTCCGGTCTGTCCGACAGGTGGTTCTGTGGTGTCCGGCACGAGGTTCAGTCTGAGAGGCTGTGCCGGCATGCCCCTCACGGGATTCCGGCTTGTCCCCGAAGTGGTGCTGGTGTAGCGGGCAGGTCATTTTGGCGTGTCCGGCAGGTGATTCCGCCGTGCTCGGCAGGTGGTTCAGGCATGGACGTCACGTGGTTCCAGTCTGTCCTGGACGTGTTTCCAGCTTCTCCAGCAGGTGGTTCTGGTACGTCTGAGATGTGGTTCCACCATGGCTGGCAGGTGATCCCGGACTGTCCCCCAGGTGGTTCTGGCATAGCCAGGAGTTAATATTGGCCTGTCCGGCAGGTGGTTCCAGCGAGTCGAACAGGTTGCTCCGGCGTTCTTGGCAGGTGGTTCCGGTCTGTCCGGTAGGTGTTTCCGGCGTGTCTGGCACGTGCTTTCGGCACGTCTGAGAGGTGGTTCTGGCATGCGCGGCAGGTGATTCCGTAGTGTCCGCCAGGTGGTTCTGGCATACCCGGCAGGTGATTTTGGCGTGTCCAGCAGGTGTTTCGGGCGAGTCGAGCAGGTGGCTCCGGCATGCTCGGCAGGTGCTTCCGGCGTCTCCGGCACGTGGTTCTGGTGTGTCTGAGAGCTGGTTCCGGCATGTCCGGCAGATGATTCCGGAGTGTCCGCCAAGTGGTTCTGGCATACCCGGCTGGTGATTTTGGCATGTCAGGTAGGTGGTTCCGGCGAGTCGAGCAGGTGGCTCCGGCGTGCTTGGCAGGTTGTTCAGACGGGTCTGGCAGGTGTTTTCCGTCTGTTCGGGGTGTGGTTCCAGCATCTCACGCACATGGTTCTGGCACGTCTGAGATGTGGTTCCGGCCGGCCCGACAGGTGTTTCCACAGTGTCGGCCAAGTGGTACTGGCGTAGTTGGCAGGTGATTTTGGCATGACTGGCAGGTGTTTCCAGCAAGCCCGGCAGGTGATTCCGAAGTGTTCCCCCACCGGTTGTGGCGTAGCCGGCAGGTGATTTTTGCGTGTCCAGCAGGTGGTTCTGGCGAGTCGAGCATGTGGTTCCGGCGTGCTCGGCAGATGCTTCCGGGGTCATTGGCACGTGGTTCTGGCATATCTGAGAGGTGGTTCCGGCATGCCCGGCAGGTGATTCCGGAGTGTTCGCCAAGTGTTTCTGGCATAGCCGGCAGGTGATTTTTGCATGTCCAGCGGTCGTTCCGGCGGGTGGAGCCGGTGGTACCGGCGTGACCGGCAGCTGGTTCCGGTCTGTCCGGCAGGTGGTTCTGTGGTGTCCGGCACGAGGTTCAGTCTGAGAGGCTGTGCCGGCATTCCCCTCACGTGATTCCGGCTTGTCCCCGAAGTGGTGGTGGTGTAGCGGGAAATTGATTTTGGCGTGTCCGGCAGGTGGTTCAGGCGCGTTGAGCAGGTGGTTCCAACGTGCTTGGCAGGTGCTTCCGTCGTCTTCGGCACGTGTTTCTGGCACATCTGACTGGTGGTTCCGGCATGCCCGAAAGATGATTCCGGTCTTTCCGGTAGGTGGTTCCAGCCTGCACGGCACGTGGTTCTGGTACGTCTCAGAGGTGGTTGCGCATGCCCAACAGGTGATTCCGGACTGTCCGCCACGTGCTTCTGGCACGTCTGAGAGGTGGTTCCATCATGCCCGGCAGGTCATTTCGGAGAGTCGTCCAAGTGGTTCTGGCGTAGCCCGCAGGTGATTTTGGCGTGTCCGGCAGGTGGTTCCGCCGTGCTGGGCATGTGGTTCAGGCCTGGCCGTCACGTGGTTCCAGTCTGTCCAGGACGTGTTTCCAGCTTCTCCGGCAGGTGGTTCTGGTACGTCTGAGAGGTGGTTCCACCATGGCTGGTAGGTGATCCCGGACTGTCCCCCAGGTGGTTCTGGCATAGCCAGCAGTTGATATTGGCCTGTCCGGCAGGTGGTTCCAGCGAGTCGAACAGGTGGCTCCGGCGTGCTCGGCAGGTGCTTCCGGTCTGTCCGGTAGGTGTTTCCGGCGTGTCTGGCAGGTGCTTCCGGCACGTCTGAGAGGTGGTTCCGGCATGCGCGGCAGGTGATTCCGTAGTGTCCGCCAGGTGGTTCTGGCATACCCGGCAGGTGATTTTGGCGTGTCCGACAGGTGTTTCTGGCGAGTCGAGCTGGTGGCTCCGGCATGCTCGGCAGGTGCTTCCGGCGTCTCCGGCACTTGGTTCTGGTGTGTCTGAGAGCTGGTTCCGGTATGTCCGGCAGATGATTCCGGAGTGTCCGCCAAGTGGTTCTGGCATACCCAGAAGGTGATTTTGGCGTGTCAGGGAGGTGGTACCGGTGAGTCGAGCAGGTGGTTCCGGCGTGCTCAGCAGGTGGTTCAGGCGGTTCTGGCAGGTGGTATCCGTCTGTTCGGGGTGTGGTTCCAGCATCTCATGAACACGTTTCTGGCACGTCTGAGATGTGGTTCCAGCCGGCCCGACAGGTGTTTCCGCAGTGTCCGCCAAGCGGTTCTGGCGTAGTTGGCAGGTGATTTTGGCATGACTGGCAGGTGGTTCCAGCAAGCCTGGCAGGTGATTCCAAAGTGTTCACCAACTGGTTGTGGCGTAGCCGGCAGGTGATTTTTGCGTGATCGGCAGGTGGTTCTGGCGAGTCGAGCAGGTGGTTCCGGCGTGCTCAGCTGGTGCTTCCGGGGTCATTGGCACTGGGTTCTGGCATGTCTGAGAGGTGGTTCCTGCATGCCCGGCAAGTGATTCCGGAGTGTTCGCCAAGTGGTTCTGGCATAGTCGGCAGGTGATTTTGGCATGTCCGGCAGGTGGTTCAGGCGAGTTGAGCAGGTGGTTCCAACGTGCTTGGCAGGTGCTTCCGGCGTCTCCGGCACGTGTTTCTGGCACATCTGACAGGTGGTTCCGGCATGCCCGAAAGGTGATTCCGGTCTGTCTGGTAGGTGGTTCCATCCTGCACGGCATGTGGTTCTGGTACGTCTCAGAGGTGGTTGCACATGCACAACAGGTGATTCCGGACTGTCCGCCACGTGCTTCTGGCACGTCTGAGAGGTGGTTTCAGCTTGCCCGGCAGGTCATCCCAGAGAGTCCCCCAAGTGGTTCTGGCATAACACGCAGGTGATTTTGGCGTGTCTGGCAGGTTGTTCCGTTGTGCTTGGCAGGTGGTTCAGGCTTGGCCGGCAGGTGGTTCCAGACTGTCCAGGACGTGTTTCCAGCTTCTGCGGCAGGTGGTTCTGGTACGTCTGAGAGGTGGTTCCGCCATGGCTGGCAGGTGATTCCGGACCGTCCCCCAGGTGGTTCTGGCATAGCAAGCAGTTAATATTGGCCTGTCCGGCAGGTGGTTCCAGCGAGTCGAACAGGTGGCTCCGGCGTGCTCGGCAGGTGTTTCCGGTCTGTCCGGTAGGTGATTCCGGCGTGTCTGGCACGTGCTTCCGGCACGTCTGAGAGGTGGTTCCGGCATGCGCGACAGGTGATTTCGGAGTGTCCGCCAGGTGGTTCTGGCGTACCCGGCAGGTGATTTTGGCGTGTCCGGCAGGTATTTCTGGCGAGTCGAGCAGGTGGCTCCGGCATGCTCGGCAGGTGCTTCCGGCGTCTCCGGCACGTGTTTCTGGTGTGTCTGAGAGCTGGTTCCGGCATGTCCGGCAGATGATTCCGGAGTGTCCGCCAAGTGCTTCTGGCATACCCAGCAGGTGATTTTGGCGTGTCAGGGAGGTGCTACCGGTGAGTCGAGCAGGTGGTTCCGGCGTGCTCAGCAGGTGGTTCAGGCGGTTCTGGCAGGTGGTATCCGTCTGTTCGGGGTGTGGTTCCAGCATCTAATGAACACGTTTCTGGCACGTCTGAGATGTGGTTCCAGCCGGCCCGACAGGTGTTTCCGCATTGTCCGCCAAGCGGTTCTGGCGAAATTGGCAGGTGATTTTGGCATGACCGGCAGGTGGTTCCAGCAAGCCCGGCAGGTGATTCCAAAGTGTTCCCCCACCGGTTGTGGCGTAGCCGGCAGGTGATTTTTGCGTGTCCGGCAGGTGGTTCTGGCGAGTCGAGCAGGTGGTTCCGGCGTGCTCGGCAGGTGCTTCCGGGGTCATTGGCACGTGTTTCTGGCACATCTGACAGGTGGTTCCGGCATGCCCGAAAGGTGATTCCCGTCTGTCCGGTAGGTGGTTCCAGCCTGCACGGCATGTGTTTCTGGTACGTCTCAGAGGTGGTTGCGCATGCCCAACAGGTGATTCCGGACTGTCCGCCACATGGTTCTGGCACGTCTGAGAGGTGGTTCCGGCAAGCCCGGCAGGTCATCCCAGAGAGTCCTCCAAGTGGTTCTGGCATAACACGCAGGTGATTTTGGCGTGTCTGGCAGGTTGTTCCGTTGTGCTTGGCAGGTGGTTCAGGCTTGGCCGGCAGGTGGTTCCAGACTGTCCAGGACGTGTTTCCAGCTTCTCCGGCAGGTGGTTCTGGTACATCTGAGAGGTGGTTCCGCCATGGCTGGCAGGTGATTCCGGACCGTCCCCCAGGTGGTTCTGGCATAGCCAGCAGTTAATATCGGCCTGTCTGGCAGGTGGTTCCAGCGAGTCGAACAGGTGGCTCCGGCGTGCTCGGCAGGTGGTTCCGGTCTGTCCGGTAGGTGATTCCGGCGTGTCCGGCACGTGCTTCCGGCACGTCTGAGAGGTGGTTCCGGCATGCGCGACAGGTGATTTCGGAGTGTCCGCCAGGTGGTTCTGGCGTACCCGGCAGGTGATTTTGGCGTGTCCGGCAGGTGTTTCTGGCGAGTCGAGCAGGTGGCTCCGGCATGCTCGGCAGGTGCTTCCGGCGTCTCCGGCACGTGGTTCTGGTGTGTCTGAGAGCTGGTTCCGGCATGTCCGGCAGATGATTCCGCAGTGTCCGCCAAGTGGTTCTGGCATACCCGGCTGGTGATCTGGGCATGTCAGGTAGGTGGTTCCGGCGAGTCGAGCAGGTGGCTCCGGCGTGCTCGGCAGGTTGTTAAGACGGGTCTGGCAGGTGTTTTCCGTCTGTTCGGGGTGTGGTTCCAGCATCTCATGCACATGGTTCTGGCACGTCTGAGATGTGGTTCCGGCCGGCCCGACAGGTGTTTCCACAGTGTCCGCCAAGTGGTACTGGCGTAGTTGGCAGGTGATTTTGGCATGACCGGCAGGTGGTTCCAGCAAGCCCGGCAGGTGATTCCGAAGTGTTCCCCCACCGGTTGTGGCGTAGACGGCAGGTGATTTTTGCGTGTCTGGCAGGCGGTTCTGGCGAGTCAAGCAGGTGGTTCCGGCGTGCTCGGCAGGTGCTTCCGGGGTCATTGGCACGTGGTTCTGGCATATCTGAGAGGTGGTTCCGGCATGCCCGGCAGGTGATTCCGGAGTGTTCGCCAAGTGTTTCCGGCGTAGCCGGCAGGTGATGTTGCATGTCCAGCGGTCGATCCGGCGGGTCGAGCCGGTGGTTCCGGCGTGTCCGGCAGGTGGTTCCGGTCTGTCCGGCAGGTGGTTCTGTGGTGTACGGCACGAGGTTCAGTCTGAGAGGCTGTGCCGGCATGACCCTCACGTGATTCCGGCTTGTCCCCGAAGTGGTGCTGGTGTAGCGGGCAGGTGATTTTGGCGTGTCCGGCAGGTGGTTCAGGCGAGTTGAGCAGGTGGTTGCGACGTGCTCGGCAGGTGCTTCCGGCGTCTCCGGCACGTGTTTCTGGCACATCTGACAGGTGGTTCCGGCATGCCTGAAAGGTGATTCCGGTCTGTCCGGTAGGTGGTTCCAGCCTGCACGGCATGTGGTTCTGGTACGTCTCAGAGGTGGTTGCGCATGCCCAACAGGTGATTCCGGACTGTCCGCCACATGGTTCTGGCACGTCTGAGAGGTGGTTCCGGCATGCCCGGCAGGTCATCCCAGAGAGTCCTCCAAGTGGTTCTGGCATAACACGCAGGTGATTTTGGCGTGTCTGGCAGGTTGTTCAGTTGTGCTTGGCAGGTGGTTCAGGCTTGGCCGGCAGGTGGTTCCAGACTGTCCAGGACGTGTTTCCAGCTTCTCCGGCAGGTGGTTCTGCTACGTCTGAGAGGTGGTTCCGCCATGGCTGGCAGGTGATTCCGGACCGTCCCCCAGGAGGTTCTGGCATAGCCAGCAGTTAATATTGGCCTGTCCGGCAGGTGGTTATAGCGAGTCGAACAGGTGGCTCCGGCATGCGCGGCAGGTGATTCCTTAGTGTCCGCCAGGTGGTTCTGGCATACCCCGCAGGTGATTTTGGCGTGTCCGGCAGGTGTTTCTGGCGAGTCGAGCAGGTGGCTCCGGCATGCTCGGCAGGTGCTTCCGGTGTCTCCGGCACTTGGTTCTGGTGTGCCTGAGAGCTGGTTCCGGCATGTCCGGCAGATGATTCCGGAGTGTCCGCCAAGTGGTTCTGGCATACCCAGCAGGTGATTTTGGCGTGTCAGGGAGGTGGTACCGGTGAGTCGAGCAGGTGGTTCCGGCGTGCTCAGCAGGTGGTTCAGGCGGTTCTGGCAGGTGGTATCCGTCTGTTCGGGGTGTGGTTCCAGGATCTCATGAACACGTTTCTGGCACGTCTGAGATGTGGTTCCAGCCGGCCCGACAGGTGTTTCCACAGTGTCCGCCAAGCGGTTCTGGCGTAGTTGGCAGGTGATTTTGGCATGACTGGCAGGTGGTTCCAAAGTGTTCACCAACTGGTTGTGGCGTAGACTGCAGGTGATTTTTGCATGTCGGGCAGGTGGTTCTGGCGAGTCGAGCAGGTGGTTCCGGCGTGCTCAGCTGGTGCTTCCGGGGTCATTGACACGGGGTTCTGGCATGTCTGAGAGGTGGTTCCTGCGTGCCCGGCAAGTGATTCCGGAGTGTTCGCCAAGTGGTTCTGGCATAGTCGGCAGGTGATCTTGGCATGTCCGGCAGGTGGTTCAGGCGAGTTGAGCAGGTGGTTCCAACGTGCTTGGCAGGTGCTTCCGGCGTCTCCGGCACGTGTTTCTGGCACATCTGACTGGTGGTTCCGGCATGCCTGAAAGGTGATTCCGGTCTGTCCGGTAGGTGGTTCCAGCCTGCACGGCATGTGGTTCTGGTACGTCTCAGAGGTGGTTGCGCATGCCCAACAGGTGATTCCGGACTGTCCGCCACATGGTTCTGGCACGTCTGAGAGGTGGTTCCGGCATGCCCGGCAGGTCATCCCAGAGAGTCCTCCAAGTGGTTCTGGCATAACACGCAGGTGATTTTGGCGTGTCTGGCAGGTTGTTCCGTTGTGCTTGGCAGGTGGTTCAGGCTTGGCCGGCAGGTGGTTCCAGAATGTCCAGGACGTGTTTCCAGCTTCTCCGGCAGGTGGTTCTGGTACGTCTGAGAGGTGGTTCCGCCATGGCTGGCAGGTGATTCCAGACCGTCCCCCAGGTGGTTCTGGCATAGCCAGCAGTTGATATTGGCCTGTCCGGCAGGTGGTTCCAGCGAGTCGAACAGGTGGCTCCGGCGTGCTCGGCAGGTGGTTCCGGTCTGTCCGGTAGGTGATTCCGGCGTGTCCGGCACGTGCTTGCGGCACGTCTGAGAGGTGGTTCCGGCATGCGCGACAGGTGATTTCGGAGTGTCCGCCAGGTGGTTCTGGCGTACCCGGCAGGTGATTTTGGCGTGTCCGGAAGGTGTTTCTGGCGAGTCGAGCAGGTGGCTCCGGCGTGCTCGGCAGGTGCTTCCGGCGTCTCCGGCACGTGGTTCTGCTGTGTCTGAGAGCTGGTTCCGGCATGTCCGGCAGATGATTCCGGAGTGTCCGCCAAGTGGTTCTGGCATACCCGGCTCGTGATTTGGTCATGTCAGGTAGGTGGTTCCGGCGAGTCGAGCAGGTGGCTCCGGCGTGCTCGGCAGGTTGTTCAGACGGGTCTGGCAGGTGTTTTCCGTCTGTTCGGGGTGTGGTTCCAGCATCTCATGCACATGGTTGTGGCACGTCTGAGATGTGGTTCCGGCTGGCCCGACAGGTGTTTCCACAGTGTCCGCCAAGTGGTACTGGCGTAGTTGGCAGGTGATTATGGCATGACCGGCAGGTGGTTCCAGCAAGCCCGGCAGGTGATTCCGAAGTGTTCCCCAACTGGTTGTGGCGTAGCCGGCAGTTGATTTTTGCGTGTCCGGCAGGTGGTTCTGGCGAGTCGAGCAGGTGCTTCCGGCGTGCTCGGCAGGAGCTTCCGGGGTCATTGGCACGTGGCTCTGGCATATCTGAGAGGTGGTTCCGGCATGCCCGGCAGGTGATTCCGGAGTGTTCGCCAAGTGTTTCCGGCGTAGCCGGCAGGTGATTTTGCATGTCCAGCGGTCGTTCCGGCGGGTCGAGCCGGTGGTTCCGGCGTGTCCGGCAGGTGGTTCCGGTCTGTCCGGCAGGTGGTTCTGTGGTGTCCGGCACGAGGTTCAGTCTGAGAGGCTGTGCCGGCATGCCCCTCACGTGATTCCGGCTTGTCCCCGAAGTGGTGCTGGTGTAGCGGGCAGGTGATTTTGGCGTGTCCGGCAGGTGGTTCAGGCGAGTTGAGCAGGTGGTTGCGACGTGCTCGGCAGGTGCTTCCGGCGTCTCCGGCACGTGTTTCTGGCACATCTGACTGGTGGTTCCGGCATGCCCAAAAGTTGATTCCGGTCTGTCCGGTAGGTGGTTCCGGCGTGCACGGCACGTGGTTCTGGTACGTCTCAGAGGTGGTTGCGTATGCCCAACAGGTGATTCCGGACTGTCCGCCACGTGCTTCTGGCACGTCTGAGAGGTGGTTCCGGCATGCGCGGCAGGTGATTCCTTAGTGTCCGCCAGGTGGTTCTGGCGTACCCGGCAGGTGATTTTGGCGTGTCCGGCAGGTGTTTCTGGCGAGTCGAGCAGGTGGCTCCGGCATGCTCGGCAGGTGCTTCCGGTGTCTCCGGCACTTGGTTCTGGTGTGCCTGAGAGCTGGTTCCGGCATGTCCGGCAGATGATTCCAGAGTGTCCGCCAAGTGGTTCTGGCATACCCAGCAGGTGATTTTGGCGTGTCAGGGAGGTGGTACCGGTGAGTCGAGCAGGTGGTTCCGGCGTGCTCAGCAGGTGGTTCAGGCGGTTCTGGCAGGTGGTATCCGTCTGTTCGGGGTGTGGTTCCAGGATCTCATGAACACGTTTCTGGCACGTCTGAGATGTGGTTCCAGCCGGCCCGACAGGTGTTTCCGCAGTGTCCGCCAAGCGGTTCTGGCGTAGTTGGCAGGTGATTTTGGCATGACTGGCAGGTGGTTCCAAAGTGTTCACCAACTGGTTGTGGCGTAGCCGGCAGGTGATTTTTGCATGTCGGGCAGGTGGTTCTGGCGAGTCGAGCAGGTGGTTCCGGCGTGCTCAGCTGGTGCTTCCGGGGTCATTGACACGGGGTTCTGGCATGTCTGAGAGGTGGTTCCTGCATGCCCGGCAAGTGATTCCGGAGTGTTCGCCAAGTGGTTCTGGCATAGTCGGCAGGTGATCTTGGCATGTCCGGCAGATGGTTCAGGCGAGTTGAGCAGGTGGTTCCAACGTGCTTGGCAGGTGCTTCCGGCGTCTCCGGCACGTGTTTCTGGCACATCTGACAGGTGGTTCCGGCATGCCCGAAAGGTGATTCCGGTCTGTCCGGTAGGTGGTTCCAGCCTGCACGGCATGTGGTTCTGGTACGTCTCAGAGGTGGTTGCGCATGCCCAACAGGTGATTCCGGACTGTCCGCCACATGGTTCTGGCACGTCTGAGAGGTGGTTCCGGCATGCCCGGCAGGTCATCCCAGAGAGTCCTCCAAGTGGTTCTGGCATAACACGCAGGTGATTTTGGCGTGTCTGGCAGGTTGTTCCGTTGTGCTTGGCAGGTGGTTCAGGCTTGGCCGGCAGGTGGTTCCAGAATGTCCAGGACGTGTTTCCAGCTTCTCCGGCAGGTGGTTCTGGTACGTCTGAGAGGTGGTTCCGCCATGGCTGGCAGGTGATTCCAGACCGTCCCCCAGGTGGTTCTGGCATAGCCAGCAGTTGATATTGGCCTGTCCGGCAGGTGGTTCCAGCGAGTCGAACAGGTGGCTCCGGCGTGCTGTGCAGGTGGTTCCGGTCTGTCCGGTAGGTGATTCCGGCGTGTCCGGCACGTGCTTCCGGCACGTCTGAGAGGTGGTTCCGGCATGCGCGACAGGTGATTTCGGAGTGTCCGCCAGGTGGTTCTGGCGTACCCGGCAGGTGATTTTGGCGTGTCCGGCAGGTGTTTCTGGCGAGTCGAGCAGGTGGCTCCGGCATGCTCGGCAGGTGCTTCCGGCGTCTCCGGCACGTGGTTCTGGTGTGTCTGAGAGCTGGTTCCGGCATGTCCGGCAGATGATTCTGGAGTGTCCGCCAAGTGGTTCTGGCATACCCGGCTGGTGATTTGGGCATGTCAGGTAGGTGATTCCGGCGAGTCGAGCAGGTGCCTCCAGCGTGCTCGGCCGGTTGTTCAGACGGGTCTGGCAGGTGTTTTCCTTCTGTCCGGGGTGTGGTTCCAGCATCTCATGCACATGGTTCTGGCAAGTCTGCGATGTGGTTCCGGCCGGCCCGACAGGTGTTTCCACAGTGTCCGCCAAGTGGTACTGGCGTAGTTGGCAGGTGATTTTGGGATGACCGGCAGGTGGTTCCAGCAAGCCCGGCAGGTGATTCCGAAGTGTTCCCCAACTGGTTGTGGCGTAGCCGGCAGGTGATTTTTGCGTGTCCGGCAGGTGGTTCTGGCGAGTCGAACAGGTGGTTCCGGCGTGCTCGGGAGGTGCTTCCGGGGTCATTGGCACGGGGTTCTGGCATGTCTGAGAGGTGGTTCCTGCATGCCCGGCACGTGATTCCGGAGTTTTCGCCAAGTGGTTCTGGCATAGTCGGCAGGTGATTTTGGCATGTCCGGCAGGTGGTTCAGGTGAGTTGAGCAGGTGGTTCCAACGTGCTTGGCAGGTGCTTCCGGCGTCTGCGGCACGTGTTTCTGGCACATCTGACAGGTGGTTCCGGCATACCCGAAAGGTGATTCCGGTCTGTCCGGTAGGTGGTTCCAGCCTGCACGGCATGTGGTTCTGGTACGTCTCAGAGGTGGTTGCGCATGCCCAACAGGTGATTCCGGACTGTCCGCCACATGGTTCTGGCACGTCTGAGATGTGGTTCCGGCCGGCCCGACAGGTGTTTCCACAGTGTCCGCCAAGTGGTACTGGCGTAGTTGGCAGGTGATTTTGGCATGACCGGCAGGTGGTTCCAGCAAGCCCGGCAGGCGATTCCGAAGTGTTCCCCAACTGGTTGTGGCGTAGCCGGCAGGTGATTTTTGCGTGTCCGGCAGGTGGTTCTGGCGAGTCGAGCAGGTGGTTCCGGCGTGCTCAGCAGGTGCTTCCGGGGTCATTGGCACGTGGTTCTGGCATATCTGAGAGGTGGTTCCGGCATGCCCGGCAGGTGATTCCGGAGTGTTCGCCAAGTGTTTGCGGCGTAGCCGGCAGGTGATTTTGCACGTCCAGCGGTCGTTCCGGCGGGTCGAGCCGGTGGTTCCGGCGTGTCCGGCAGGTTGTTCCGGTCTGTCCGGCAGGTGGTTCTGTGGTGTCCGGCACTAGGTTCAGTCTGAGAGGCTGTGCCGGCATGCCCCTCACGTGATTCCGGCTTGTCCCCGAAGTGGTGCTGGTGTAGCGGGCAGGTGATTTTGGCGTGTCCGGCAGGTGGTTCAGGCGAGTTGAGCAGGTGGTTGCGACGTGTTCGGCAGGTGCTTCCGGCGTCTCCGGCACGTGTTTCTGGCACATCTGACTGGTGGTTCCCGCTTGCCCAAAAGTTGATTCCGGTCTGTCCGGTAGGTGGTTCCGGCGTGCACGGCACGTGGTTCTGGTACGTGTCAGAGGTGGTTGCGTATGCCCAACAGGTGATTCCGGACTGTCCGCCACGTGCTTCTGGCACGTCTGAGAGGTGGTTCCAACATGCCCGGCAGGTCATTTCGGAGAGTCGTCCAAGTGGTTCTGGCGTAGCCCGCAGGTGATTTTGGCGAGTCCGGCAGGTGGTTCCGCCGTGCTCGGCAGGTGGTTCAGGCATGGCCGTCACGTGGTTCCAGTCTGTCCAGGACGTGTTTCCAGCTTCTCCGGCAGGTGGTTCTGGTACGTCTGAGTGGTGGTTCCGCCGTACCTGGCAGGTGATCCCGGACTGTCCCCCAGGTGGTTCTGGCATAGCCAGCAGTTGATATTGGCCTGTCCGGCAGGTGGTTCCAGCGAGTCGAACAGGTGGCTCCGGCGTGCTCGGCAGGTGGTTCCGGTCTGTCCGGTAGGTGTTTGCGGCGTGTCTGGCACGTGCTTCCGGCGTGCGCGGCAGGTGATTCCGTAGTGTCCACCAGGTGGTTCTGGCATACCCGGCAGGTGATTTTGGCGTGTCCGGCAGGTGTTTCTGGCGAGTCGAGCAGGTGGCTCCGGCATGCTCGGCAGGTGCTTCCGGCGTCTCCGGCACTTGTTTCTGGTGTGTCTGAGAGCTGGTTCCGGCATGTCCGGCAGATGATTCCGGAGTGTCCGCCAAGTGGTTCTGGCATACCCAGCAGGTGATTTTGGCGTGTCAGGGAGGTGGTACCGGTGAGTCGAGCAGGTGCTTCCGGCGTGCTCGGCTTGTGGTTCAGGCGGTTCTGGCAGGTGGTATCCGTCTGTTCGGGGTGTGGTTCCAGCATCTCATGAACACGTTTCTGGCACGTCTGAGATGTGGTTCCAGCCGGCCCGACAGGTGTTTCCGCAGTGTCCGCCAAGCGGTTCTGGCGTAGTTGGCAGGTGATTTTGGCATGACTGGCAGGTGGTTCCAGCAAGCCTGGCAGGTGATTCCAAAGTGTTCACCAACTGGTTGTGGCGTAGCCGGCAGGTGATTTTTGCGTGATCGGCAGGTGGTTCTGGCGAGTCGAGCAGGTGGTTCCGGCGTGCTCGGCTGGTGCTTCCGGGGTCATTGGCACGGGGTTCTGGCATGTCTGAGAGGTGGTTCCTGCATGCCCGGCAAGTGATTCCGGAGTGTTCGCCAAAGGGTTCTGGCATAGTCGGCAGGTGATTTTGGCATGTCCGGCAGGTGGTTCAGGCGAGTTGAGCAGGTGGTTCCAACGTGCTTGGCAGGTGCTTCCGGCGTCTCCGGCACGTGTTTCTGGCACATCTGACAGGTGGTTCCGGCATACCCGAAAGGTGATTCCGGTCTGTCCGGTAGGTGGTTCCAGCCTGCACGGCATGTGGTTTTGGTACGTCTCAGAGGTGGTTGCGCATGCCCAACAGGTGATTCCGGACTGTCCGCCACATGGTTCTGGCACGTCTGAGAGGTGGTTCCGGCATGCCCGGCAGGTCATCCCAGAGAGTCCTCCAAGTGGTTCTGGCATAACACGCAGGTGATTTTGGCGTGTCTGGCAGGTTGTTCCGTTGTGCTTGGCAGGTGGTTCAGGCTTGGCCGGCAGGTGGTTCCAGACTGTCCAGGACGTGTTTCCAGCTTCTCCGGCAGGTGGTTCTGGTACGTCTGAGAGGTGGTTCCACCATGGCTGGCAGGTGATTCCGGACCGTCCCCTAGGTGGTTCTGGCATAGCCAGCAGTTGATATTGGCCTGTCCGGCTGGTGGTTCCAGCGAGTCGAACAGGTGGCTCCGGCGTGCTTGGCAGGTGGTTCCGGTCTGTCCGGTAGGTGATTCCGGCGTGTCCGGCACGTGCTTCCGGCACGTCTGAGAGGTGGTTCCGGCATGCGCGACAGGTGATTTCAGAGTGTCCGCCAGGTGGTTCTGGCGTACCCGGCAGGTGAATTTGGCGTGTCCGGCAGGTGTTTCTGGTGAGTCGAGCAGGTGGCTCCGGCATGCTCGGCAGGTGCTTCCGGCGTCTCCGGCACGTGGTTCTGGTGTGTCTGAGAGCTGGTTCCGGCATGTCCGGCAGATGATTCCGGAGTGTCCGCCAAGTGGTTCTGGCATACCCGGCTGGTCATTTGGGCATGTCAGGTAGGTGGTTCCGGCGAGTCGAGCAGGTGCCTCCGGCGTGCTCGGCAGGTTCTTCATACGGGTCTGGCTGGTGTTTTCCGTCTGTTCGGGGTGTGGTTCCAGCATCTCATGCACATGGTTCTGGCACGTCTGAGATGTGGTTCCGGCCGGCCCGACAGGTGTTTCCACAGTGTCCCCCAAGTGGTACTGGCGTAGTTGGCAGGTGATTTTGGCATGACCGGTAGGTGGTTCCAGCAAGCCCGGCAGGTGATTCCGAAGTGTTCCCCAACTGGTTGTGGCGTAGCCGGCAGGTGATTTTTGGTGTCCGGCAGCTGGTTCTGGCGAGTCGAGCAGGTGGTTCCGGCGTGCTCGGCAGGTGCTTCCGGGGTCATTGGCACGTGGTTCTGGCATATCTGAGAGGTGGTTCCGGCATGCCCGGCAGGTGATTCCGGAGTGTTCGCCATGTGTTTCCGGCGTAGCCGGCAGGCGAGTTTGCATGTCCCGCGGTCGTTCCGGCGGGTCGAGCCGGTGGTTCCGGCGTGTCCGGCAGGTGGTTCCGGTCTGTCCGGCAGGTGGTTCTGTGGTGTCCGGCACGAGGATCAGTCTGAGAGGCTGTGCCGGCATGCCTCTCACGTGATTCCGGCTTGTCCCCGAAGTGGTGCTGGTGTAGCGGGCAGGTGATTTTGGCATGTCCGGCAGGTGGTTCAGGCGAGTTGAGCAGGTGGTTGCGACGTGCTCGGCAGGTGCTTCCGGCGTCTCCGGCACGTGTTTCTGGCACATCTGACTGGTGGTTCCGGCATGCCCATAAGTTGATTCCGGTCTGTCCGGTAGGTGGTTCCGGCGTGCACGGCACTTGGTTCTGGTACGTGTCAGAGGTGGTTGCGTATGCCCAACAGGTGATTCCGGACTGTCCGCCACGTGCTTCTGGCACGTCTGCGAGGTGGTTCCAACATGCCCGGCAGGTCATTTCGGACAGTCGTCCAAGTGGTTCTGGCATAGCCCGCAGGTGATTTTGGCGTGTCCGGCAGGTGGTTCCGCCGTGCTCGGCAGGTGGTTCAGGCATGGCCGTCACGTGGTTTCAGTCTGTCCAGGACGTGTTTCCATCTTCTCCGGCAGGTGGTTCTGGTACGTCTGAGAGGTGGTTCCGCCATGGCTGGCAGGTGATCCCGGACTGTCCCCCAGGTGGTTCTGGCATAGCCAGCAGTTGATATTGGCCTGTCCGGCAGGTGGTTCCAGCGAGTCGAACAGGTGGCTCCGGCGTTCTTGGCAGGTGGTTCCGGTCTGTCCGGTAGGTGTTTCCGGCGTGTCTGGCACGTGCTTCCGGCATGCGCGGCAGCTGATTCCGTAGTGTCTGCCAGGTGGTTCTGGCATACCCGGCAGGTGATTTTGGCGTGTCCGGCAGGTGTTTCTGGCGAGTCGAGCAGGTGGCTCCGGCATGCTCGGCAGGTGCTTCCTGCGTCTCCGGCACTTGGTTCTGGTGTGTCTGAGAGCTGGTTCCGGCATGTCCGGCAGATGATTCCGGAGTGTCCGCCAAGTGGTTCTGGCATACCCAGCAGGTGATTTTGGCGTGTCAGGGAGGTGGTACCGGTGAGTCGAGCAGGTGGTTCCGGCGTGCTCGGCAGGATGTTCAGACGGGTCTGGCAGGTGTTTTCCGTCTGTTCGGGCTGTGGTTCCAGCATCTCATGCACATGGTTCTGGCACGTCTGAGATGTGGTTCCGGCCGGCCCGACAGGTGTTTCCACAGTGTCCGCCAAGTGGTACTGGCGTAGTTGGCAGGTGATTTTGGCATGACCGGCAGGTGGTTCCAGCAAGCCTGGCAGGTGATTCCAAAGTGTTCACCAACTGGTTGTGGCGTAGCCGGCAGGTGATTTTTGCGTGTCCGGCAGGTGGTTCTGGCGAGTCGAGCAGGTGGTTCCGGCGTGCTCGGCTGGTGCTTCCGGGGTCATTGGCACGGGGTTCTGGCATGTCTGAGAGGTGGTTCCTGCATGCCCGGCAAGTGATTCCGGAGTGTTCGCCAAGTGGTTCTGGCATAGTCGGCAGGTGATTTTGGCATGTCCGGCAGGTGGTTCAGGCGAGTTGAGCAGGTGGTTCCAACGTGCTTGGCAGGTGCTTCCGGCGTCTCCGGCACGTGTTTCTGGCACATCTGACAGGTGGTTCGGCCATGCCCGAAAGGTGATTCCGGTCTGTCCGGTAGGTGGTTCCAGCCTGCACGGCATGTGCTTCTGGTACGAATCAGAGGTGGTTGCGCATGCCCAACAGGTGATCCCGGACTGTCCGCCGCATGGTTCTGGCACGTCTGAGAGGTGGTTCCGGCATGCCCGCCAGGTGATTCCGGAGTGTTCGCCAAGTGTTTCCGGCGTAGCCGGCAGGCGAGTTTGCATGTCCAGCGGTCGTTCCGGCGGGTCGAGCTGGTGGTTCCGGCGTGTCCGGCAGGTGGTTCCGGTCTGTCCAGCAGGTGGTTCTGTGGTGTCCGGCACGAGGTTCAGTCTGAGAGGCTGTGCCGGCATGCCCCTCACGTGATTCCGGCTTGTTCCCGAAGTGGTGCTGGTGTAGCGGGCAGGTGATTTTGGCGTGTCCGGCAGGTGGTTCAGTCGAGTTGAGCAGGTGGTTGCGACGTGCTCGGCAG
The DNA here is from genome assembly GCF_037783145.1 of Equus przewalskii. Taxonomy (NCBI): domain Eukaryota; kingdom Metazoa; phylum Chordata; class Mammalia; order Perissodactyla; family Equidae; genus Equus; species Equus przewalskii. The sequence continues at coordinate 61,616 of NW_027228372.1, forward strand.
GTGCTTCCGGCGTCTCCGGCACGTGTTTCTGGCACATCTGACTGGTGGTTCCGGCATGCCCAAAAGTTGATTCCGGTCTGTCCGGTAGGTGGTTCCGGCGTGCACGGCACGTGGTTCTGGTACGTGTCAGAGGTGGTTGCGTATGCCCAACAGGTGATTCCGGACTGTCCGGCACGTGCTTCTGGCACGTCTGCGAGGTGGTTCTAACATGCCCGGCAGGTCATTTGGGAGAGTCGTCCAAGTGGTTCTGGCGTAGCCCGCAGGTGATTTTGGCGTGTCCGGCAGGTGGTTCCGCCGTGCTCGGCAGGTGGTTCAGGCATGGCCGTCACGTGGTTCCAGTCTGTCCAGGACGTGTTTCCAGCTTCTCCGGCAGGTGGTTCTGGTACGTCTGAGAGGTGGTTCCACCATGGCTGGCAGGTGATCCCGGACTGTCCCCCAGGTGGTTCTGGCATAGCCAGCAGTTGATATTGGCCTGTCCGGCAGGTGGTTCCAGCGAGTCGAACAGGTGGCTCCGGCATGCTCGGCAGGTCGTTCCGGTCTGTCCGCTAGGTGATTCCGGCGTGTCCGGCACGTGCTTCCGGCACGTGTGAGAGGTGGTTCCGGCATGCGCGACAGGTGATTACGGAGTGTCCGCCAGGTGGTTCTGGCGTACCCGGCAGGTGATTTTGGCGTGTCCGGCAGGTGTTTCTGGCGAGTCGAGCAGGTGGCTCCGGCATGCTCGGCAGGTGCTTCCGGCGTCTCCGGCACGTGGTTCTGGTGTGTCTGAGACCTGGTTCCGGCATGTCCGGCAGATGATTCCGGAGTGTCCGCCAAGTGGTTCTGGCATACCCGGCTGTTGATTTGGGCATGTCAGGTAGGTGGTTACAGCGAGTCGAGCAGGCGGCTCCGGCGTGCTCGGCAGGTTGTTCAGACGGGTCTGGCAGGTGTTTTCCGTCTGTTCGGGGTGTGGTTCCAGCATCTCATGCACATGGTTCTCGCACGTCTGAGATGTGGTTCCGGCCGGCCCGACAGGTGTTTCCACAGTTACCGCCAAGTGGTACTGGCGTAGTTGGCAGGTGATTTTGGCATGACCGGCAGGTGGTTCCAGCAAGCCTGGCAGGTGATTCCAAAGTGTTCACCAACTGGTTGTGGCGTAGCCGGCAGGTGATTTTTGCGTGATCGGCAGGTGGTTCTGGCGAGTCGAGCAGGTGGTTCCGGCGTGCTCGGCTGGTGCTTCCGGGGTCATTGGCACGGGGTTCTGGCATGTCTGAGAGGTGGTTCCTGCATGCCCGGCAAGTGATTCCGGAATGTTCGCCAAGTGGTTCTGGCATAGTCGGCAGGTGATTTTGGCATGTCCGGCATGTGGTTATGGCGAGTCGAGCAGGTGCTTCCGGCGTGCTCGGCAGTTGCTTCCGGGGTCATTGGCATGTGGTTCTGGCATATCTGAGAGGTGGTTCCGGCATGCCCGGCAGGTGATTCCGGAGTGTTCGCCACGTTTTTCCGGCGTAGCCGGCAGGTGAGTTTGCATGTCCAGCGGTCGTTCCGGCTGGTCGAGCCGGTGGTTCCGGCGTGTCCGGCGGGTGGTTCCGGTCTGTCCGGCAGGTGGTTCTGTGGTGTCCGGCACGAGGTTCAGTCTGAGAGGCTGTGCCGGCATGCCCCTCACGTGATTCCGGCTTGTCCCCGAAGTGGTGCTGGTGTAGCGGGCAGGTGATTGTGGCGTGTCCGGCAGGTGGTTCAGGCGAGTTGAGCAGGTGGTTGCGACGTGCTCGGCAGGTGCTTCCGGCGTCTCCGGCACGTGTTTCTGGCACATCTGACTGGTGGTTCCGGCATGCCCAAAAGTTGATTCCGGTCTGTCCGGTAGGTGGTTCCGGCGTGCACGGCACGTGGTTCTGGTACGTCTCAGAGGTGGTTGCGTATGCCCAACAGGTGATTCCAGACTGTCCGCCACGTGCTTCTGGCACGTCTGAGAGGTGGTTCCAACATGCCCGGCAGGTCATTTCGGAGAGTCGTCCAAGTGGTTCTGGCGTAGCCCGCAGGTGATTTTGGTGTGTCCGGCAGGTGGTTCCGCCGTGCTCGGCAGGTGGTTCAGGCATGGCCGTCACGTGGTTCCAGTCTGTCCAGGACGTGTTTCCAGCGTCTCCGGCAGGTGGTTCTGGTACGTCTGAGAGGTGGTTCCGCAATGGCTGGCAGGTGATCCCGGACTGTCCCCCAGGTGGTTCTGGCATAGCCAGCAGTTGATATTGACCTGTCCGGCAGGTGGTTCCAGCGAGTCGAACAGGTGGCTCCGGTGTTCTTGGCAGGTGGTTCCGGTCTGTCCGGTAGGTGATTCCGGCGTGTCTGGCACGTGCTTCCGGCATGCGCGGCAGGTGATTCCGTAGTGTCCGCCAGGTGGTTCTGGCATACCCGGCAGATGATTTTGGCGTGTCCGGCAGGTGTTTCTGGCGAGTCGAGCAGGTGGCTCCGGCATGCTCGGCAGGTGCTTCCGGCGTCTCCGGCACTTGGTTCTGGTGTGTCTGAGAGCTGGTTCCGGCATGTCGGGCAGATGATACCGGAGTGTCCGCCAAGTGGTTCTGGCATAGTCGGCAGGTGATTTTGGCATGTCAGGGAGGTGGTACCGGTGAGTCGAGCAGGTGCTTCCGGCGTGCTCAGCAGGTGGTTCAGGCGGTTCTGGCAGGTGGTATCCGTCTGTTCGGGGTGTGGTTCCAGCATCTCATGAACACGTTTCTGGCACGTCTGAAATGTGGTTCCAGCCGGCCCGACAGGTGTTTCCGCAGTGTCCGCCAAGCGGTTCTGGCGTAGTTGGCAGGTGATTTTGGCATGACTGGCAGGTGGTTCCAGCAAGCCTGGCAGGTGATTCCAAAGTGTTCACCAACTGGTTGTGGAGTAGCCAGCAGGTGATTTTTGCGTGTCCGGCAGGTGGTTCTGGCGAGTCGAGCAGGTGGTTCCGGCGTGCTCAGCTAGTGCTTCCGGGGTCATTGACACAGGGTTCTGGCATGTCTGAGAGGTGGTTCCTGCATGCCCGGCAAGTGATTCCGGAGTGTTCGCCAAGTGGTTCTGGCATAGTCGGCAGGTGATTTTGGCATGTCCGGCAGGTGGTTCAGGCGAGTTGAGCAGGTGGTTCCAACGTGCTTGGCAGGTGCTTCCGGCGTCTCCGGCATGTGTTTCTGGCACATCTGACAGGTGGTTCCGCCATGCCCGAAAGGTGATTCCGGTCTGTCCGGTAGGTGGTTCCAGCCTGCACGGCATGTGGTTCTGGTACGTCTCAGAGGTGGTTGCGCATGCCCAACAGGTGATTCCGGACTGTCCGCCACATGGTTCTGGCACGTCTGAGAGGTGGTTCCGGCATGCCCGGCAGGTCATCCCAGAGAGTCCTCCAAGTGGTTCTGGCATAACACGCAGGTGATTTTGGCGTGTCTGGCAGGTTGTTCCGTTGTGCTTGGCAGGTGGTTCAGGCATGGCCGGCAGGTGGTTCCAGACTGTCCAGGACGTGTTTCCAGCTTCTCCGGCAGGTGGTTCTGGTACGTCTGAGAGGTGGTTCCGCCATGGCTGGCAGGCGATTCCGGACCGTCCCCCAGGTGGTTCTGGCATAGCCAGCAGTTGATATAGGCCTGTCCGGCAGGTGGTTCCAGCGAGTCGAACAGGTGGCTCCGGCGTGCTCGGCAGGTGGTTCCGGTCTGTCCGGTAGGTGATTCCGGCGTGTCCGGCACGTGCTTCCGGCACGTGTGAGAGGTGGTTCCGGCATGCACGACAGGTGATTTCAGAGTATCCGCCAGGTGATTCTGGCGTACCCGGCAGGTGATTTTGGCGTGTCCGGCAGGTGTTTCTGGTGAGTCGAGCAGGTGGCTCCGGCATGCTCGGCAGGTGCTTCCGGCGTCTCCGGCACGTGGTTCTGGTGTGTCTGAGAGATGGTTCCGGCATGTCCGGCAGATGATTCCGGAGTGTCCGCCAAGTGGTTCTGACATACCCAGCAGGTGATTTGGGCATGTCAGGTAGGTGGTTCCGGCGAGTCGAGCAGGTGGTTCCGGCGTGCTCGGCAGGTGCTTCCGGGGTCATTGGCACGTGGTTCTGGCATATCTGAGAGGTGGTTCCGGCATGCCCGGCAGGTGATTCCGGAGTGTTCGCCAAGTGTTTCCGGCGTAGCCGGCAGGTGATTTTGCACGTCCAGCGGTCGTTCCGGCGGGTCGAGCCGGTGGTTCCGGCGTGTCCAGCAGGTGGTTCCGGTCTGTCCGGCAGGTGGTTCTGTGGTGTCCGGCACAGGGTTCAGTTTGAGAGGCTGTGCCGGCATGCCCCTCACGTGATTCCGGCTTGTCCCCGAAGTGGTGCTGGTGTAGCGGGCAGGTGATTTTGGCGTGTCCGGCAGGTGGTTCAGGCGAGTTGAGCAGGTGGTTGCGACGTGCTTGGCTGGTGCTTCCGGCGTCTCCGGCACGTGTTTCTGGCACATCTGACTTGTGGTTCCGGCATGCCGAAAAGGTGATTCCGGTCTGTCTGGTAGGTGGTTCCGGCGTGCACGGCACGTGGTTCTGGTACGTCTCAGAGGTGGTTGCGTATGCCCAACAGGTGATTCCGGACTGTCCTCCACGTGCTTCTGGCACGTCTGAGAGGTGGTTCCAACATGCCCGGCAGGTCATTTCGGAGAGTGGTCCAAGTGGTTCTGGCGTAGCCCGTAGGTGATTTTGGCGTGTCCGGCAGGTGGTTCCGCCGTGCTCGGCAGGTGGATCAGGCTTGGCTGGCAGGTGGTTCCAGACTGTCCAGGACGTGTTTCCAGCTTCTCCGGCAGGTGGTTCTGGTACGTCTGAGAGGTGGTTCCGCCATGGCTGGCAGGTGATTCCGGACCGTCCCCCAGGTGGTTCTGGCATAGCCAGCAGTTGATATAGGCCTGTCCGGCAGGTGGTTCCAGCGAGTCGAACAGGTGGCTCCGGCGTGCTCGGCATGTGGTTCCGGTCTGTCCGCTAGGTGATTCCGGCTTGTCCGGCACGTGCTTCCGGCACGTCTGAGAGGTGGTTCCGGCATGCGCGACAGGTGATTTCAGAGTATCCGACAGGAGGTTCTGGCGTACCCGGCAGGTGATTTTGGCGTGTCCGGCAGGTGTTTCTGGCGAGTCGAGCAGGTGGCTCCGGCATGCTCGGCAGGTGCTCCCGGCGTCTCCGGCACGTGGTTCTGTTGTGTCTGAGAGCTGGTTCCGGCATGTCCGGCAGATGATTCCGGAGTGTCCGCCAAGTGGTTCTGGCATACCCGGCTGGTGATTTGGGCATGTCAGGTAGGCGGTTCCGGCGAGTCGAGCAGGTGCCTCCGGTGTGCACGGCCGGTTGTTCAGACGGGTCTGGCAGGTGTTTTCCGTCTGTTCGGGGTGTGGTTCCAGCATCTCATGCACATGGTTCTGGCACGTCTGAGATGTGGTTCCGGCCGGCCCGACAGGTGTTTCCACAGTGTCCGCCAAGTGGTACTGGCATAGTTGGCAGGTGATTTTGGCATGACCGGGAGGTGGTTCCAGCAAGCCCGGCAGGTGATTCCGAAGTGTTCACCAACTGGTTGTGGCGTAGCCGGCAGGTGATTTTTGCGTGTCCGGCAGGTGGTTCTGGCGAGTCGAGCAGGTGGTTCCGGCGTGCTCGGCAGGTGCTTCCGGGGTCATTGGCACGTGGTTCTGGCATATCTGAGAGGTGGTTCCGGCATGCCCGGCATGTGATTCCGGAGTGTTCGCCAAGTGTTGCCGGCGTAGCCGGCAGGTGATTTTGCACGTCCAGCGGTCGTTCCGGCGGGTCGAGCCGGTTTTTCCGGCGTGTGCGGCAGGTGGTTCCGGTCTGTCCGGCAGGTGGTTCTGTGGTGTCCGGCACGAGGTTCAGTCTGAGAGGCTGTGCCGGCATGCCCCTCACGTGATTCCGGCTTGTCCCCGAAGTGGTGCTGGTGTAGCGGGCAGGTGATTTTGGCGTGTCCGGCAGGTGGTTCAGGCGAGTTGAGCAGGTGGTTGCGACGTGCTCGGCAGGTGCTTCCGGCGTCTCCGGCACGTGTTTCTGGCACATCTGACTGGTGGTTCCGGCATGACCAAAAGTTGATTCCGGTCTGTCCGGTAGGTGGTTCCAGCCTGCACGGCATGTGGTTCTGGTACGTCTCAAGGTGGTTGCGCATGCCCAACAGGTGATTCCGGACTGTCCGCCACATGGTTCTGGCACGTCTGAGAGGTGGTTCCGGCATGCCCGGCAGGTCATCCCAGAGAGTCCTCCAAGTGGTTCTGGCATAACACGCAGGTGATTTTGGCGTGTCTGGCAGGTTGTTCCGTTGTGCTTGGCAGGTGGTTCAGGCTTGGCCGGCAGGTGGTTCCAGACTCTCCAGGACGTGTTTCCAGCTTCTCCGGCAGGTGGTTCTGGTACGTCTGAGAGGTGGTTCCGCCATGGCTGGCAGGTGATTCCGGACCGTCCCCTAGGTGGTTCTGGCATAGCCAGCAGTTGATATTGGCCTGTCCGGCAGGTGGTTCCAGCGAGTCGAACAGGTGGCTCCCGCGTGCTCGGCAGGTCGTTCCGGTCTGTCCGGTAGGTGATTCCGGCGTGTCCGGCACGTGCTTCCGGCACGTCTGAGAGGTGGTTCCGGCATGAGCGACAGGTGATTTCGGAGTGTCCGCCAGGTGGTTCTGGCATACCCGGCAGGTGATTTTGGCGTGTCCGGCAGGTGTTTCTGGCGAGTCGAGCAGGTGGCTCCGGCATGCTCGGCAGGTGCTTCCGGCGTCTCCGGCACGTGGTTCTGGTGTGTCTGAGAGCTGGTTCCGGCATGTCCGGCAGATGATTCCGGAGTGTCCGCCAAGTGGTTCTGGCATACCCGGCTGGTGATTTGGGCATGTCAGGTAGGTGGTTCCGGCGAGTCGAGCAGGTGGCTCCGGCGTGCTCGGCAGGATGTTCAGACGGGTCTGGCAGGTGTTTTCCGTCTGTTCGGGGTGTGGTTCCAGCATCTCATGCACATGGTTCTGGCACGTCTGAGATGTGGTTCCAGCCGGCCCGACAGGTGTTTCCACAGTGTCCGCCAAGTGGTACTGGCGTAGTTGGCAGGTGATTTTGGCATGACCGGCAGGTGGTTCCAGCAAGCCTGGCAGGTGATTCCAAAGTGTTCACCATCTGGTTGTGGCGTAGCCGGCAGGTGATTTTTGCATGATCGGCAGGTGGCTCTGGCGAGTCCAGCAGGTGGTTCCGGCGTGCTCGGCTGGTGCTTCCGGGGTCATTGGCACGGGGTTCTGGCATGTCTGAGAGGTGGTTCCTGCATGCCCGGCAAGTGATTCCGGAATGTTCGCCAAGTGGTTCTGGCATAGTCAGCAGGTGATTTTGGCATGTCCGGCAGGTGGTTCTGGCGAGTCGAGCAGGTGCTTCCGGCGTGCTCGGCAGTTGCTTCCGGGGTCATTGGCATGTGGTTCTGGCATATCTGAGAGGTGGTTCCGGCATGCCCGGCAGGTGATTCCGGAGTGTTCGCCAAGTTTTTCCGGCGTAGCCGGCAGGTGAGTTTGCATGTCCAGCGGTCGTTCCGGCTGGTCGAGCCGGTGGTTCCGGCGTGTCCGGCAGGTGGTTCCGGTCTGTCCGGCAGGTGGTTCTGTGGTGTCCGGCACGAGGTACAGTCTGAGAGGCTGTGCCGGCATGCCCCTCTCGTGATTCCGGCTTGTCCCCAAAGTGGTGCTGATGTAGCGGGCAGGTGATTTTGGCGTGTTCGGCAGGTGGTTCAGTCGAGTTGAGCAGGTGGTTGCGACGTGCTCAGCAGGTGCTTCCGGCGTCTCCGGCACGTGTTTCTGGCACATCTGACTGGTGGTTCCGGCATGCCCGAAAGCTGATTCCGGTCTGTCCGGTAGGTGGTTCCGGCGTGCACGGCACGTGGTTCTGGTACGTCTCAGAGGTGGTTGCGTATGCCCAACAGGTGATTCCGGACTGTCCGCCACGTGCTTCTGGCACGTCTGAGAGGTGGTTCCAACATGCCCGGCAGGTCATTTCGGAGAGTCGTCCAAGTGGTTCTGGCGTAGCCCGCAGGTGATTTTGGTGTGTCCGGCAGGTGGTTCCGCCGTGCTCGGCAGGTGGTTCAGGCATGGCCGTCACGTGGTTCCAGTCTGTCCAGGAGGTGTTTCCAGCTTCTCCGGCAGGTGGTTCTGGTACGTCTGAGAGGTGGTTCCGCCATGGCTGGCAGGTGATCCCGGACTGTCCCCCAGGTGGTTCTGGCATAGCCAGCAGTTGATATTGGCCTGTCCGGCAGGTGGTTCCAGCGAGTCGAACAGGTGGCTCCGGTGTTCTTGGCAGGTGGTTCCGGTCTGTCCGGTAGGTGATTCCGGCGTGTCTGGCACGTGCTTCCGGCATGCGCGGCAGGTGATTCCGTAGTGTCCGCCAGGTGGTTCTGGCATACCCGGCAGATGATTTTGGCGTGTCCGGCAGGTGTTTCTGGCGAGTCGAGCAGGTGGCTCCGGCATGCTCGGCAGGTGCTTCCGGCGTCTCCGGCACTTGGTTCTGGTGTGTCTGAGAGCTGGTTCCGGCATGTCGGGCAGATGATTCTGGAGTGTCCGCCAAGTGGTTCTGGCATAGTCGGCAGGTGATTTTGGCATGTCAGGGAGGTGGTACCGGTGAGTCGAGCAGGTGGTTCCGGCGTGCTCAGCAGCTGGTTCAGGCGGTTCTGGCAGGTGGTATCCGTCTGTTCGGGGTGTGGTTCCAGCATCTCATGAACACGTTTCTGGCACGTCTGAAATGTGGTTCCAGCCGGCCCGACAGGTGTTTCCGCAGTGTCCGCCAAGCGGTTCTGGCGTAGTTGGCAGGTGATTTTGGCATGACTGGCAGGTGGTTCCAGCAAGCCTGGCAGGTGATTCCAAAGTGTTCACCAACTGGTTGTGGCGTAGCCAGCAGGTGATTTTGGCGTGTCCGGCAGGTGGTTCAGGCGAGTTGAGCAGGTGGTTGCGACGTGCTCGGCAGGTGCTTCCGGCGTCTCCGGCACGTGTTTCTGGCACGTCTGACTGGTGGTTCCGGCATGCCGAAAAGGTGATTCCGGTCTGTCCGGTAGGTGGTTCCGGCGTGCACGGCACGTGGTTCTGGTACGTCTCGGAGGTGGTTGCGTATGCCCAACAGGTGATTCCGGACTGTCCGCCACGTGCTTCTGGCACGTCTGAGAGGTGGTTCCAACATGCCCGGCAGGTCATTTCGGAGAGTGGTCCAAGTGGTTCTGGCGTAGCCCGCAGGTGATTTTGGCGTGTCCGGCAGGTGGTTCCGCCGTGCTCGGCAGGTGGATCAGGCTTGGCTGGCAGGTGGTTCCAGACTGTCCAGGACGTGTTTCCAGCTTCTCCGGCAGGTGGTTCTGGTACGTCTGAGAGGTGGTTCCTCCATGGCTGGCAGGTGATCCCGGACCGTCCCCCAGGTGGTTCTGGCATAGCCAGCAGTTGATATTGGCCTGTCCGGCAGGTGGTTCCAGCGATTCGAACAGGTGGCTCCGGCGTGCTCGGCAGGTGGTTCCGGTCTGTCCGGTAGGTGTTTCCGGCGTGTCTGGCACGTCCTTCCGGCACGTCTGAGAGGTGGTTCCGGCATGCGCGACAGGTGATTTCGGAGTGTCCGCCAGGTGGTTCTGGCGTACCCGGCAGGTGATTTTCGCGTGTCCGGCAGGTGTTTCTGGCGAGTCGAGCAGGTGGCTCCGGCATGCTCGGCAGGTGCTTCCGGCGTCTCCGGCACGTGGTTCTGGTGTGTCTGAGAGCTGGTTCCGGCATGTCCGGCAGATGATTCCGGAGTGTCCGCCAAGTGGTTCTGGCATACCCGGCTGGTGATTTGGGCATGTCAGGTAGGTGGTTCCGGCGAGTCGAGCAGGTGGCTCCAGCGTGCTCGGCAGGTTGTTCAGACGGGTCTGGCAGGTGTTTTCCGTCTGTTCGGGGTGTGGTTCCAGCATCTCATGCACATGGTTCTGGCACGTCTGAGATGTGGTTCCGGCCGGCCCAACAGGTGTTTCCACAGTTTCCGCCAAGTGGTACTGTCGTAGTTGGCAGGTGATTTTGGCATGACCGGGAGGTGGTTCCAGCAAGCCCGGCAGGTGATTCCGAAGTGTTCCCCAACTGGTTGTGGCGCAGCCGGCAGGTGATTTTGGCGTGTCCGGCAGATGTTTCTGGCGAGTCGAGCAGGTGGCTCCGGCATGCTCGGCAGGTGCTTCCGGCGTCTCCGGCACTTGGTTCTGGTGTGTCTGAGAGCTGGTTCCGGCATGTCCGGCGGATGATTCCGGAGTGTCCGCCAAGTGGTTCTGGCATACCCAGCAGGTGATTTTGGCGTGTCAGGGAGGTGGTACCGGTGAGTCGAGCAGGTGGTTCCGGCGTGCTCGGCAGGTGGTTCAGGCGGTTCTGGCAGGTGGTATCCGTCTGTTCGTGGTGTGGTTCCAGCATCTCATGAACACGTTTCTTTCACGTCTGATATGTGTTTCCAGCCGGCCCGACAGGTGTTTCCGCAGTGTCCGCCAAGCGCTTCTGGCGTAGTAGTCAGGTGATTTTGGCATGACCGGCAGGTGGTTCCAGCAAGCCTGGCAGGTGATTCCAAAGTGTTCACCAACTGGTTGTGGCGTAGCCGGCAGGTGATTTTTGCGTGATCGGCAGGTGGTTCTGGCGAGTCGAGCAGGTGGTTCCGGCGTGCTCGGCTGGTGCTTCCGGGGTCATTGGCACGGGGTTCTGGCATGTCTGAGAGGTGGTTCCTGCATGCCCGGCACGTGATTCCGGAGTTTTCGCCAAGTGGTTCTGGCATAGTCGGCAGGTGATTTTGGCATGTCCGGCAGGGGGTTCAGGCGAGTTGAGCAGGTGGTTCCAACGTGCTTGGCAGATGCTTCCGTCGTCTTCGGCACGTGTTTCTGGCACATCTGACAGGTGGTTCCTGCATGCCCGAAAGGTGATTCAGGTCTTTCCGGTAGGTGGTTCCAGCCTGCACGGCACGTGGTTCTGGTACGTCTCAGAGGTGTTTGCGCATGCCCAACAAGTGATTCCGGACTGTCCACCACGTGCTTCTGGCACGTCTGAGAGGTGGTTCCAACATGCCCGGCAGGTCATTTCGGAGAGTCGTCCAAGTGGTTCTGGCGTAGCCCGCAGGTGATTTTGGCGTGTCCGGCAGGTGGTTCCGCCGTGCTCGGCAGGTGGTTCAGGCATGGCCGTCACGTGGTTCCAGTCTGTCCAGGACGTGTTTCCAGCTTCTCCGGCAGGTGGTTCTGGTACGTCTGAGAGGTGGTTCCGCCATGGCTGGCAGGTGATCCCGGACTGTCCCCCAGGTGGTTCTGGCATAGCCAGCAGTTGATATTGGCCTCTCCGGCAGGTGGTTCCAGCGAGTCGAACAGGTGGCTCCGGCGTGCTCGGCAGGTGGTTCCGGACTGTCCGCTAAGTGATTCCGGCGTGTCCGGCACGTGCTTACGGCACGTCTGAGAGGTGGTTCCGGCATGCGCGACAGGTGATTTCGGAGTGTCCGCCAGGTGGTTCTGGCGTACCCGGCAGGTGATTTTGGCGTGTCCGGCAGGTGTTTCTGGCGAGTCGAGCAGATGGCTCCGGCATGCTCGGCAGGTGCTTCCGGCGTCTCCGGCACGTGGTTCTGGTGTGCCTGAGAGCTGGTTCCGGCATGTCCGGCAGATGATTCCGGAGTGTCCGCCAAGTGTTTCTGGCATACCCGGCTGGTGATTTGGTCATGTCAGGTAGCTGGTTCCGGCGAGTCGAGCAGGTGGCTCCAGCGTGCTCGGCAGGTTGTTCAGACGGGTCTGGCAGGTGTTTTCCGTCTGTTCGGGGTGTGGTTCCAGCATCTCATGACCATGGTTCTGGCACGTCGGAGATGTGGTTCCGGCCGGCCCAACAGGTGTTTCCACAGTGTCCGCCAAGTGGTACTGGCGTAGTTGGCAGGTGATTTTGGCATGACCGGCAGGTGGTTCCAGCAAGCCCGGCAGGTGATTCCGAAGTGTTCCCCAACTGGTTGTGGCGTAGCCGGCAGGTGATTTTTGCGTGTCCGGCAGGTGGTTCTGGCGAGTCGAGCAGGTGGTTCCGGCGTGCTCGGCAGGTGCTTCCGGGGTCATTGGCACGTGGTTCTGGCATATCTGAGAGGTGGTTCCGGCATGCCCGGCAGGTGATTCCGGAGTGTTCGCCAAGTGTTTCCGGCGTAGCCGGCAGGTGATTTTGCACGTCCAGCGGTCGTTCCGGCGGGTCGAGCCGGTGATTCCGGCGTGTCCGGCAGGTGGTTCCGGTCAGTCCGGCAGGTGGTTCTGTGGTGTCCGGCACGAGGTTCAGTCTGAGAGGCTGTGCCGGCATGCCCCTCACGTGATTCCGGCTTGTCCCCGAAGTGGTGCTGGTGTAGCGGGCAGGTGATTTTGGCGTGTCCGGCAGGTGGTTCAGGCGAGTTGAGCAGGTGGTTGCGACGTGCTCGGCAGGTGCTTCCGGCGTCTCCGGCACGTGTTTCTGGCACATCTGACTGGTGGTTCCGGCATGCCCAAAAGTTGATTCCGGTCTGTCCGGTAGGTGGTTCCGGCGTGCACGGCACGTGGTTCTGGTACGTCTCAGAGGTGGTTGCGTATGCCCAACAGGTGATTCCGGACTGTCCGGCACGTGCTTCTGGCACGTCTGAGAGGTGGTTCCAACATGCCCGGCAGGTCATTTCGGAGAGTCATCCAAGTGGTTCTGGCGTAGCCCGCAGGTGATTTTGGCGTGTCCGGCAGGTGCTTCCGCCGTGCTCGGCAGGTGGTTCAGGCATGGCCGGCAGGTGGTTCCAGTCTGTCCAGGACGTGTTTCCAGCTTCTCCGGCAGGTGGTTCTGGTATGTCTGAGAGGTGGTTCCGCCATGGCTGGCAGGTGATCCCGGACTGTCCCCCAGGTGGTTCTGGCATAGCCAGCAGTTGATATTGGCCTGTCCGGCAGGTGGTTCCAGCGAGTCGAACAGGTGGGTCCGGCGTTCTTGGCAGGTGGTTCCGGTCTGTCCGGTAGGTGTTTGCGGCGTGTCTGGCACGTGCTTCCGGCGTGCGCGGCAGGTGATTCCGTAGTGTCCGCCAGGTGGTTCTGGCATACCCGGCAGGTGATTTTGGCGTGTCCGGCAGGTGGTTCCAGCGAGTCGAACAGGTGGCTCCGGCGTGCTCGCCAGGTGGTTCCGGTCTGTCCGGTAGGTGATTCCGGCGTGTCCGGAACGTGCTTCCGGCACGTCTGAGAGGTGGTTCCGGCATGCGCGACAGGTGATTTCGGAGTGTCCGCCAGGTGGTTCTGGCGTACCCGGCAGGTGATTTTGGCGTGTCCGGAAGGTGTTTCTGGCGAGTCGAGCAGGTGGCTCCGGCATGCTCGGCAGGTGCTTCCGGTGTCTCCGGCACGTGGTTCTGGTGTGTCTGAGAGCTGGTTCCGGCATGTCCGGCAGATGATTCCGGAGTGTCCGCCAAGTGGTTCTGGCATACCCGGCTGGTGATTTGGGCATGTCAGGTAGGTGGTTCCGGCGAGTCGAGCAGGTTCCTCCGGCGTGCTCGGCAGGTTCTTCAGACGGGTCTGGCAGGTGTTTTCCGTCTTTTCGAGGTGTGGTTCCAGCATCTCATGCACATGGTTCTGGCACGTCTGAGATGTGGTTCCGGCCGGCCCGACAGGTGTTTCCACAGTGTCCGCCAAGTGGTACTGGCGTAGTTGGCAGGTGATTTTGGCATGACCGGCAGGTGGTTCCAGCAAGCCCGGCAGGTGATTCCGAAGTGTTCCCCAACTGGTTGTGGCATAGCCGGCAGGTGATTTTCGCGTGATCGACAGGTGGTTCTGGCGAGTCGAGCAGGTGGTTCCGGCGTGCTCGGCAGGTGCTTCCGGGGTCATTGTCACGGGGTTCTGGCATGTCTGAGAGGTGGTTCCTGCATGCCCGGCAAGTGATTCCGGAGTGTTCGCCAACTGGTTCTGGAATAGTCGGCAGGTGATTTTGGCATGTCCGGCAGGTGGTTCAGGCGAGTTGAGCAGGTGGTTCCAACGTGCTTGGCAGGTGCTTCCGGCGTCTCCGGCACGTGTTTCTGGCACATCTGACAGGTGGTTCCGGCATGCCCGAAAGGTGATTCCGGTCTGTCCGGTAGGTGGTTCCAGCGTGCACGGCATGTGGTTCTGGTACGTCTCAGAGGTGGTTGCGCATGCCCAACAGGTGATTCCGGACTGTCCGCCACATGGTCCTGGCACGTCTGAGAGGTGGTTCCGGCATGCCCGGCAGGTCATCCCACAGAGTCCTCCAAGTGGTTCTGGCATAGCACGCAGGTGATTTTGGCGTGTCCGGCAGGTGGTTCCGCCGTGCTCGGCAGGTGGTTCAGGCATGGCCGTCACGTGGTTCCAGTCTGTCCAGGACGTGTTTCCAGCTTCTCCGGCAGGTGGTTCTGGTACGTCTGAGAGGTGGTTCCGCCATGGCTGGCAGGTGATTCCGGACTGTCCCGCAGGTGGTTCTGGCATAGCCAGCAGTTGATATTGGCCTGTCCGGCAGGTGGTTCCAGCGAGTCGAACAGGTGGCTCCGGCGTGCTCAGCAGGTGCTTCCGGCGTCTCCGGCACGTGGTTCTGGTGTGTCTGAGAGCTGGTTCCGGCATGTCCGGCAGATGATTCCGGAGTGTCCTCCAAGTGTTTCTGGCATACCCGGCTGGTGATTTGGGCATGTCAGGTAGGTGGTTCCGGCGAGTCGAGCAGGTGGCTCTGGCGTGCTCGGCAGGTTGTTCAGACGGGTCTGGCAGGTGTTTTCCGTCTGTTCGGGGTGTGGTTCCAGCATCTCATGCACATGGTTCTGGCACATCTGAGATGTGGTTCCGGCCGGCCCGACAGGTGTTACCACAGTGTCCGCCAAGTGGTACTGGCGTAGTTGGCAGGTGATTTTGGCATGACCGGCAGGTGGTTCCAGCAAGCCCGGCAGGTGATTCCGAAGTGTTCCCCAACTGGTTGTGGCGTAGCCGGCAGGTGATTTCTGCGTGTCCGGCAGGTGGTTCTGGCGAGTCGAACAGGTGGCTCCGGCGTTCATGGCAGGTGGTTCCGGTCTGTCCGGTAGGTGTTTCTGGCATGTTTGGCACGTGCTTCTGGCACGTCAGAGAGGTGGTTCCGGCATGCGCGGCAGGTGATTCCGTAGTGTCCGCAATGTGGTTCTGCCATACCCACCACGTGATTTTGGTGTGTCAGGGAGGTTGTACCGGTGAATCGAGCAGGTGGTTCCGGCGTGCTCAGCTGCTGGTTCAGGCGGTTCTGGCAGGTGGTATCCGTCTGTTCGGGGTGTGGTTCCAGCATCTCATGAACACGTTTCTGGCACGTCTGAGATGTGGTTCCAGCCGGCCCGACAGGTGTTTCCGCAGTGTCCGCCAAGCGGTTCTGGCGTAGTTGGCAGGTGATTTTGGCATGACTGGCAGGTGGTTCCAGCAAGCCTGGCAGGTGATTCCAAAGTGTTCACCAACTGGTTGCGGCGTAGACGGCAGGTGATTTTTGCGTGATCGGCAGGCGGTTCTGGCGAGTCGAGCAGGTGGTTCCGGCGTGCTCGGCTGGTGCTTCCGGGGTCATTGGCACGGGGTTCTGGCATGTCTGAGAGGTGGTTCCTGCATGCCCGGCAAGTGATTCCGGAGTGTTCGCCAAGTGGTTCTGGCATAGTCGGCAGGTGATTTTGGCATGTCCGGCAGGTGGTTCAGGCGAGTTGAGCAGGTGGTTCCAACGTGCTTGGCAGGTGCTTCCGGCGTCTCCGGCACGTGTTTCTGGCACATCTGACAGGTGGTTCCGGCATGCCCGAAAGCTGATTCCGGTCTGTCCGGTAGGTGGTTCCAGCCTGCACGGCATGTGGTTCTGGTACGTCTCAGAGGTGGTTGCGCATGCCCAACAGGTGATTCCGGACTGTCCGCCACATGGTTCTGGCACGTCTGAGAGGTGGTTCCGGCATGCCCGGCAGGTCATTCCAGAGAGTCCTCCAAGTGGTTCTGGCATAACACGCAGGTGATTTTGGCGTGTCTGGCAGGTTGTTCCGTTGTGCTTGGCAGGTGGTTCAGGCTTGGCCGGCAGGTGGTTCCAGACTGTCCAGGACGTGTTTCCAGCTTCTGCGGCAGGTGGTTCTGGTACGTCTGAGAGGTGGTTCCGCCATGGCTGGCAGGCGATTCCGGACCGTCCCCCAGGTGGTTCTGGCATAGCCAGCAGTTGATATTGGCCTGTCCGGCAGGTGGTTCCAGCAAGTCGAACAGGTGGCTCCGGCGTGCTCGGCAGGTGGTTCCGGTCTGTCCGGTAGGTGATTCCGGCGTGTCCGGCACGTCCTTCCGGCACGTCTGAGAGCTGGTTCCGGCATGCGCGACAGGTGATTTCGGAGTGTCCGCCAGGTGGTTATGGCGTACCCGGCAGGTGATTTTGGCGTGTCCGGCAGGTGTTTCTGGCGAGTCAAGCAGGTGGCTCCGGCATGCTCGGCAGGTGCTTCCGGCGTCTCCGGCACGTGGTTCTGGTGTGTCTGAGAGCTGGTTCCGGCATGTCCGGCAGATGATTCCGGAGTGTCCGCCAAGTGGTTCTGGCATACCCGGCTGGTGATTTGGGCATGTCAGGTAGGTGGTTCCGGCGAGTCGAGCAGGTGGCTCCGGCTTGCTCGGCAGGTTGTTCAGACGGGTCTGGCAGGTGTTTTCCGTCTGTTCGGGGTGTGGTTCCAGCATCTCATGCACATGGTTCTGGCACGTCTGAGGTGTGGTTCCGGCCGGCCCAACAGGTGTTTCCACAGTTTCCGCCAAGTGGTACTGGCGTAGTTGGCAGGTGATTTTGGCATGACCGGCAGGTGGTTCCAGCAAGCCCGGCAGGTGATTCCGAAGTGTTCCCCAACTGGTTGTGGCGTAGCCGGCAGGTGATTTTTGTGTGTCCGGCAGGTGGTTCTGGCGAGTTGAGCAGGTGGTTCCGGCGTGCTCGGCAGGTGCTTCCGGAGTCATTGGCACGTGGTTCTGGCATATCTGAGAGGTGGTTCCGGCATGCCCGGCAGGTGATTCAGGAGTGTTCGCCAAGTGTTTCCGGCGTAGCCGGCAGGTGAGTTTGCATGTCCAGCCGTCGTTCCGGCGGGTCGAGCCGGTGGTTCCGGCATGTCCGGCAGGTGGTTCCAGTCAGTCCGGCAGGTGGTTCTGTGGTGTCCGGCACGAGGTTCAGTCTGAGAGGCTGTGCCGGCATGCCCCTCACGTGATTCCGGCTTGTCCCCGAAGTGGTGCTGGTGTAGCGGGCAGGTGATTTTGGCGTGTCCGGCAGGTGGTTCAGGCGAGTTGAGCAGGTGGTTGCGACGTGTTCGGCAGGTGCTTCCGGCGTCTCCCGCACGTGTTTCTGGCACATCTGACTGGTGGTTCCGGCATGGCCAAAAGTTGATTCCGGTCTGTCCGGTAGGTGGTTCCGGCGTGCACGGCACGTGGTTCTGGTACGTCTCAGAGGTGGTTGCGTATGCCCAACAGGTGATTCCGGACTGTCCGCCACGTGCTTCTGGCACGTCTGAGAGGTGGTTCCAACATGCCCGGCAGGTCATTTCGGAGAGTCGTCCAAGTGGTTCTGGCGTAGCCCGCAGGTGATTTTGGCGTGTCCGGCAGGTGGTTCCGCCGTGCTCGGCAGGTGGTTCAGGCATGGCCGTCACGTGGTTCCAGTCTGTCCAGGACGTGTTTCCAGCTTCTCCGGCAGGTGGTTCTGGTACGTCTGAGTGGTGGTTCCGCCGTGGCTGGCAGGTGATCCCGGACTGTCCCCCAGGTGGTTCTGGCATAGCCAGCAGTTGATATTGGCCTGTCCGGCAGGTGGTTCCAGCGAGTCGAACAGGTGGCTCCGGCGTTCTTGGCAGGTGGTTCCGGTCTGTCCGGTAGGTGTTTCCGGCGTGTCTGGCACGTGTTTCCGGCATGCGCGGCAGGTGATTCCGTAGTGTCCGCCAGGTGGTTCTGGCATACCCGGCAGGTGATTTTGGCGTTTCCGGCAGGTGTTTCTGGCGAGTCGAGCAGGTGGCTCCGGCATGCTCGGCAGGTGCTTCCGGCGTCTCCGGCACTTGTTTCTGGTGTGTCTGAGAGCTGGTTCCGGCACGTCCGGCAGATGATTGCGGAGTGTCCGCCAAGTGGTTCTGGCATACCCAGCAGGTGATTTTGGCGTGTCAGGGAGGTGGCACCGGTGAGTCGAGCAGGTGGTTCCGGCGTGCTCAGCAGGTGGTTCAGGCGGTTCTGGCAGGTGGTATCCGTCTGTTCGGGGTGTGGTTCCAGCATCTCATGAACACGTTTCTGGCACGTCTGAGATGTGGTTCCAGCCGGCCCGACAGGTGTTTCCGCAGTGTCCGCCAAGCGGTTCTGGCGTAGTTGGCAGGTGATTTTGGCATGACCGGCAGGTGGTTCCAGCAAGCCTGGCAGGTGATTCCAAAGTGTTCACCAACTGGTTGTGGCGTAGCCGGCAGGTGATTTTTGCGTGTCCGGCAGGTGGTTCTGGCGAGTCGAGCAGGTGGTTCCGGCGTGCTCGGCTGGTGCTTCCGGGGTCATTGGCACGGGGTTCTGGCATGTCTGAGAGGTGGTTCCTGCATGCCCGGCAAGTGATTCCGGAGTGTTCGCCAAGTGGTTCTGGCATAGTCGGCAGGTGATTTTGGCATGTCCGGCAGGTGGTTCAGGCGAGTTGAGCTGGTGGTTCCAACGTGCTTGGCAGGTGCTTCCGGCGTCTCCGGCACGTGTTTCTGGCACATCTGACAGGTGGTTCCGGCATGCCCGAAAGCTGATTCCGGTCTGTCCGGTAGGTGGTTCCAGCCTGCACGGCATGTGGTTCTGGTACATCTCAGAGGTGGTTGCGCATGCCCAACAGGTGATTCCGGACTGTCCGCCACATGGTTCTGGCACGTCTGAGAGGTGGTTCCGGCATGCCCGGCAGGTCATCCCAGAGAGTCCTCCAAGTGGTTCTGGCATAACACGCAGGTGATTTTGGCGTGTCTGGCAGGTTGTTCCGTTGTGCTTGGCAGGTGGTTCAGGCTTGGCCGGCAGGTGGTTCCAGACTGTCCAGGACGTGTTTCCAGCTTCTCCGGCAGATGGTTCTGGTACGTCTGAGAGGTGGTTCCGCCATGGCTGGCAGGTGATTCCAGACCGTCCCCTAGGTGGTTCTGGCATAGCCAGCAGTTGATATTGGCCTGTCCGGCAGGTGGTTCCAGCGAGTCGAACAGGTGGCTCCGGCGTGCTCGGCAGGTGGTTCCGGTCTGTCCAGTAGGTGATTCCGGCGTGTCCGGCACGTGCTTCCGGCTCGTCTGAGAGGTGGTTCCGGCATGAGCGACAGGTGATTTCGGAGTGTCCGCCAGGTGGTTCTGGCGTACCCGGCAGGTGATTTTGGCGTGTCCGGCAGGTGTTTCTGGCGAGTCGAGCAGGTGGCTCCGGCATGCTCGGCAGGTGCTTCCGGCGTCTCCGGCACGTGGTTCTGCTGTGTCTGAGATGTGGTTCCTGCATGCCCGGCAAGTGATTCCGGACTGTTCGCCAAGTGGTTCTGGCATAGTCGGCAGGTGATTTTGGCATGTCAGGCAGGTGGTTCAGGCGAGTTGAGCAGGTGGTTCCAACGTGCTTGGCAGGTGCTTCCGGCGTCTCCGGCACGTGTTTCTGGCACATCTGACAGGTGGTTCCGGCATGCCCGAAAGGTGATTCCGGTCTGTCCGGTAGGTGGTTCCAGCCTGCACGGCATGTGGTTCTGGTACAAATCAGAGGTGGTTGCGCATGCCCAACAGGTGATCCCGGACTGTCCGCCGCATGGTTCTGGCACGTCTGAGAGGTGGTTCCGGCATGCCCGCCAGGTGATTCCGGAGTGTTCGCCAAGTGTTTCCGGCGTAGCCGGCAGGCGAGTTTGCATGTCCAGCGGTCGTTCCGGCGGGTCGAGCCGGTGGTTCCGGCGTGTCCGGCAGGTGGTTCCGGTCTGTCCGGCAGGTGGTTCTGTGGTGTCCGGCACGAGGTTCAGTCTGAGAGGCTGTGCCGGCATGCCCCTCACGTGATTCCGGCTTGTCCCCGAAGTGGTGCTGGTGTAGCGGGCAGGTGATTTTGGCGTGTCCGGCAGGTGGTTCAGGCGAGTTGAGCAGGTGGTTGCGACGTGCTCGGCAGGTGCTTCCGGCGTCTCCGGCACGTGTTTCTGGCACATCTGACTGGTGGTTCCGGCATGCCCAAAAGTTGATTCCGGTCTGTCCAGTAGGTGGTTCCGGCGTGCACGGCACGTGGTTCTGGTACGTGTCAGAGGTGGTTGCGTATGCCCAACAGGTGATTCCGGACTGTCCGCCACGTGCTTCTGGCACGTCTGCGAGGTGGTTCCAACATGCCCGGCAGGTCATTTGGGAGAGTCGTCCAAGTGGTTCTGGCGTAGCCCGCAGGTGATTTTGGCGTGTCCGGCAGGTGGTTCCGCCGTGCTCGGCAGGTGGTTCAGGCATGGCCGTCACGTGGTTCCAGACTGTCCAGGACGTGTTTCCAGCTTCTCCGGCAGGTGGTTCTGTTACGTCTGAGAGGTGGTTCCGCCATGGCTGGCAGGTGATCCCGGACCGTCCCCCAGGTGGTTCTGGCATAGCCAGCAGTTAATATTGGCCTGTCCGGCAGGTGGTTCCAGCGAGTCGAACAGGTGGCTCCGGCGTGCTCGGCAGGTGGTTCCGGTCTGTCCGCTAGGTGATTCCGGCGTGTCCGGCACGTGCTTCCGGCACATGTGAGAGGTGGTTCCGGCATGCTCGACAGGTGATTCCGTAGTGTCGGCCAGGTGGTTCTGGCATACCCGGCAGGTGATTTTGGCGTGTCCGGCAGGTGTTTCTGGCGAGTCGAGCAGGTGGCTCCGGCATGCTCGGCAGGTGCTTCCGGCGTCTCCGGCACTTGGTTCTGGTGTGTCTGAGAGCTGGTTCCGGCATGTCCGGCAGATGATTCCGGAGTGTCCGCCAAGTGGTTCTGGCATACCCAGCAGGTGATTTTGGCGTGTCAGTGAGGTGCTACCGGTGAGTCGAGCAGGTGGTTCCGGCGTGCTCGGCAGGTGGTTCAGGCGGTTCTGGCAGGTGGTATCCGTCTGTTCGGGCTGTGGTTCCAGCATCTCATGAACACGTTTCTGGCACGTCTGAGATGTGGTTCCAGCCGGCCCGACAGGTGTTTCCGCAGTGTCCGCCAAGCGGTTCTGGCGTAGTTGGCAGGTGATTTTGGCATGACTGGCAGGTGGTTCCAAAGTGTTCACCAACTGGTTGTGGCGTAGCCCGCAGGTGATTTTGTCGTGTCCGGCATGTGGTTCCGCCGTGCTCGGCAGGTGGTTCAGGCCTGGCCGTCACGTGGTTCCAGTCTGTCCAGGACGTGTTTCCAGCTTCTCCGGCAGGTGGTTCTGGTACGTCTGAGAGGTGGTTCCTCCATGGCTGGCAGGTGATCCCGGACCGTCCCCCAGGTGGTTCTGGCATAGCCAGCAGTTGATATTGGCCTGTCCGGCAGGTGGTTCCAGCGATTCGAACAGGTGGCTCCGGCGTGCTCGGCAGGTGGTTCCGGTCTGTCCGGTAGGTGTTTCCGGCGTGTCTGGCACGTCCTTCCGGCACGTCTGAGAGGTGGTTCCGGCATGCGCGACAGGTGATTTCGGAGTGTCCGCCAGGTGGTTCTGGCGTACCCGGCAGGTGATTTTCGCGTGTCCGGCAGGTGTTTCTGGCGAGTCGAGCAGGTGGCTCCGGCATGCTCGGCAGGTGCTTCCGGCGTCTCCGGCACGTGGTTCTGGTGTGTCTGAGAGCTGGTTCCGGCATGTCCGGCAGATGATTCCGGAGTGTCCGCCAAGTGGTTCTGGCATACCCGTCTGGTGATTTGGGCATGTCAGGTAGGTGGTTCCGGCGAGTCGAGCAGGTGGCTCCAGCGTGCTCGGCAGGTTGTTCAGACGGGTCTGGCAGGTGTTTTCCGTCTGTTCGGGGTGTGGTTCCAGCATCTCATGCACATGGTTCTGGCACGTCTGAGATGTGGTTCCGGCCGGCCCAACAGGTGTTTCCACAGTTTCCGCCAAGTGGTACTGTCGTAGTTGGCAGGTGATTTTGGCATGACCGGCAGGTGGTTCCAGCAAGCCCGGCAGGTGATTCCGAAGTGTTCCCCAACTGGTTGTGGCGTAGCCGGCAGGTGATTTTTGTGTGTCCGGCAGGTGGTTCTGGCGAGTTGAGCAGGTGGTTCCGGCGTGCTCGGCAGGTGCTTCCGGAGTCATTGGCACGTGGTTCTGGCATATCTGAGAGGTGGTTCCGGCATGCCCGGCAGGTGATTCAGGAGTGTTCGCCAAGTGTTTCCGGCGTAGCCGGCAGGTGAGTTTGCATGTCCAGCCGTCGTTCCGGCGGGTCGAGCCGGTGGTTCCGGCGTGTCCGGCAGGTGGTTCCAGTCAGTCCGGCAGGTGGTTCTGTGGTGTCCGGCACGAGGTTCAGTCTGAGAGGCTGTGCCGGCATGCCCCTCACGTGATTCCGGCTTGTCCCCGAAGTGGTGCTGGTGTAGCGGGCAGGTGATTTTGGCGTGTCCGGCAGGTGGTTCAGGCGAGTTGAGCAGGTGGTTGCGACGTGTTCGGCAGGTGCTTCCGGCGTCTCCCGCACGTGTTTCTGGCACATCTGACTGGTGGTTCCGGCATGGCCAAAAGTTGATTCCGGTCTGTCCGGTAGGTGGTTCCGGCGTGCACGGCACGTGGTTCTGGTACGTCTCAGAGGTGGTTGCGTATGCCCAACAGGTGATTCCGGACTGTCCGCCACGTGCTTCTGGCACGTCTGAGAGGTGGTTCCAACATGCCCGGCAGGTCATTTCGGAGAGTCGTCCAAGTGGTTGTGGCGTAGCCCGCAGGTGATTTTGGCGTGTCCGGCAGGTGGTTCCGCCGTGCTCGGCAGGTGGTTCAGGCATGGCCGTCACGTGGTTCCAGACTGTCCAGGACGTGTTTCCAGCTTCTCCGGCAGGTGGTTCTGGTACGTCTGAGAGGTGGTTCCGCCATGGCTGGCAGGTGATCCCGGACTGTCCCCCAGGTGGTTCTGGCATAGCCAGCAGTTGATATTGGCCTGTCCGGCAGGTGGTTCCAGCGAGTCGAACAGGTGGCTCCGGCGTTCTTGGCAGGTGGTTCCGGTCTGTCCGGTAGGTGTTTCCGGCGTGTCTGGCACGTGTTTCCGGCATGCGCGGCAGGTGATTCCGTAGTGTCCGCCAGGTGGTTCTGGCATACCCGGCAGGTGATTTTGGCGTTTCCGGCAGGTGTTTCTGGCGAGTCGAGCAGGAGGCTCCGGCATGCTCGGCAGGTGCTTCCGGCGTCTCCGGCACTTGGTTCTGGTGTGTCTGAGAGCTGGTTCCGGCACGTCCGGCAGATGATTGCGGAGTGTCCGCCAAGTGGTTCTGGCATACCCAGCAGGTGATTTTGGCGTGTCAGGGAGGTGGCACCGGTGAGTCGAGCAGGTGGTTCCGGCGTGCTCAGCAGGTGGTTCAGGCGGTTCTGGCAGGTGGTATCCGTCTGTTCGGGGTGTGGTTCCAGCATCTCATGAACACGTTTCTGGCACGTCTGAGATGTGGTTCCAGCCGGCCCGACAGGTGTTTCCGCAGTGTCCGCCAAGCGGTTCTGGCGTAGTTGGCAGGTGATTTTGGCATGACCGGCAGGTGGTTCCAGCAAGCCTGGCAGGTGATTCCAAAGTGTTCACCAACTGGTTGTGGCGTAGCCGGCAGGTGATTTTTGCATGATCGGCAGGTGGTTCTGGCGAGTCGAGCAGGTGGTTCCGGCGTGCTTGGCTGGTGCTTCCGGGGTCATTGGCACGGGGTTCTGGCATGTCTGAGAGGTGGTTCCTGCATGCCCGGCAAGTGATTCCGGAGTGTTCGCCAAGTGGTTCTGGCATAGTCGGCAGGTGATTTTGGCATGTCCGGCAGGTGGTTCAGGCGAGTCGAGCAGGTGGCTCCGGCGTGCTCG
The DNA here is from genome assembly GCF_037783145.1 of Equus przewalskii. NCBI lineage: Eukaryota > Metazoa > Chordata > Mammalia > Perissodactyla > Equidae > Equus > Equus przewalskii. Next base: position 85,365 of record NW_027228372.1, read on the forward strand.
GCAGGTTGTTCAGACGGGTCTGGCAGGTGTTTTCCGTCTGTTCGGGGTGTGGTTCCAGCATCTCATGCACATGGTTCTGGCACGTCTGAGATGTGGTTCCGGCCGGCCCAACAGGTGTTTCCACAGTTTCCGCCAAGTGGTACTGTCGTAGTTGGCAGGTGATTTTGGCATGACCGGCAGGTGGTTCCAGCAAGCCCGGCAGGTGATTCCGAAGTGTTCCCCAACTGGTTGTGGCGTAGCCGGCAGGTGATTTTTGTGTGTCCGGCAGGTGGTTCTGGCGAGTTGAGCAGGTGGTTCCGGCGTGCTCGGCAGGTGCTTCCGGAGTCATTGGCACGTGGTTCTGGCATATCTGAGAGGTGGTTCCGGCATGCCCGGCAGGTGATTCAGGAGTGTTCGCCAAGTGTTTCCGGCGTAGCCGGCAGGTGAGTTTGCATGTCCAGCCGTCGTTCCGGCGGGTCGAGCCGGTGGTTCCGGCGTGTCCGGCAGGTGGTTCCAGTCAGTCAGGCAGGTGGTTCTGTGGTGTCCGGCACGAGGTTCAGTCTGAGAGGCTGTGCCGGCATGCCCCTCACGTGATTCCGGCTTGTCCCCGAAGTGGTGCTGGTGTAGCGGGCAGGTGATTTTGGCGTGTCCGGCAGGTGGTTCAGGCGAGTTGAGCAGGTGGTTGCGACGTGTTCGGCAGGTGCTTCCGGCGTCTCCCGCACGTTTTTCTGGCACATCTGACTGGTGGTTCCGGCTTGCCCAAAAGTTGATTCCGGTCTGTCCGGTAGGTGGTTCCGGCGTGCACGGCACGTGGTTCTGGTACGTCTCAGAGGTGGTTGCGTATGCCCAACAGGTGATTCCGGACTGTCCGCCACGTGCTTCTGGCACGTCTGAGAGGTGGTTCCAACATGCCCGGCAGGTCATTTCGGAGAGTCGTCCAAGTGGTTGTGGCGTAGCCCGCAGGTGATTTTGGCGTGTCCGGCAGGTGGTTCCGCCGTGCTCGGCAGGTGGTTCAGGCATGGCCGTCACGTGGTTCCAGTCTGTCCAGGACGTGTTTCCAGCTTCTCCGGCAGGTGGTTCTGGTACGTCTGAGAGGTGGTTCCGCCATGGCTGGCAGGTGATCCCGGACTGTCCCCCAGGTGGTTCTGGCATAGCCAGCAGTTGATATTGGCCTGTCCGGCAGGTGGTTCCAGCGAGTCGAACAGGTGGCTCCGGCGTTCTTGGCAGGTGGTTCCGGTCTGTCCGGTAGGTGTTTCCGGCGTGTCTGGCACGTGTTTCCGGCATGCGCGGCAGGTGATTCCGTAGTGTCCGCCAGGTGGTTCTGGCATACCCGGCAGGTGATTTTGGCGTTTCCGGCAGGTGTTTCTGGCGAGTCGAGCAGGTGGCTCCGGCATGCTCGGCAGGTGCTTCCGGCGTCTCCGGCACTTGTTTCTGGTGTGTCTGAGAGCTGGTTCCGGCACGTCCGGCAGATGATTGCGGAGTGTCCGCCAAGTGGTTCTGGCATACCCAGCAGGTGATTTTGGCGTGTCAGGGAGGTGGCACCGGTGAGTCGAGCAGGTGGTTCCGGCGTGCTCAGCAGGTGGTTCAGGCGGTTCTGGCAGGTGGTATCCGTCTGTTCGGGGTGTGGTTCCAGCATCTCATGAACACGTTTCTGGCACGTCTGAGATGTGGTTCCAGCCGGCCCGACAGGTGTTTCCGCAGTGTCCGCCAAGCGGTTCTGGCGTAGTTGGCAGGTGATTTTGGCATGACCGGCAGGTGGTTCCAGCAAGCCTGGCAGGTGATTCCAAAGTGTTCACCAACTGGTTGTGGCGTAGCCGGCAGGTGATTTTTGCATGATCGGCAGGTGGTTCTGGCGAGTCGAGCAGGTATTTCCGGCGTGCTCGGCTGGTGCTTCCGGGGTCATTGGCACGGGGTTCTGGCATGTCTGAGAGGTGGTTCCTGCATGCCCGGCAAGTGATTCCGGAGTGTTCGCCAAGTGGTTCTGGCATAGTCGGCAGGTGATTTTGGCATGTCCGGCAGGTGGTTCAGGCGAGTTGAGCAGGTGGTTCCAACGTGCTTGGCAGGTGCTTGCGGCGTCTCCGGCACGTGTTTCTGGCACATCTGACAGGTGGTTCCGGCATGCCCGAAAGGTGATTCCGGTCTGTCCGGTAGGTGGTTCCAGCCTGCACGGCATGTGGTTCTGGTACGAATCAGAGGTGGTTGCGCATGCCCAACAGGTGATCCCGGACTGTCCGCCGCATGGTTCTGGCACGTCTGAGAGGTGGTTCCGGCATGCCCGCCAGGTGATTCCGGAGTGTTCGCCAAGTGTTTCCGGCGTAGCCGGCAGGCGAGTTTGCATGTCCAGCGGTCGTTCCGGCGGGTCGAGCCGGTGGTTCCGGCGTGTCCGGCAGGTGGTTCCGGTCTGTCCGGCAGGTGGTTCTGTGGTGTCCGGCACGAGGTTCAGTCTGAGAGGCTGTGCCGGCATGCCCCTCACGTGATTCCGGCTTGTCCCCGAAGTGGTGCTGGTGTAGCGGGCAGGTGATTTTGGCGTGTCCGGCAGGTGGTTCAGGCGAGTTGAGCAGGTGGTTGCGACGTGCTCGGCAGGTGCTTCCGGCGTCTCCGGCACGTGTTTCTGGCACATCTGACTGGTGGTTCCGGCATGCCCAAAAGTTGATTCCGGTCTGTCCGGTAGGTGGTTCCGGCGTGCACGGCACGTGGTTCTGGTACGTGTCAGAGGTGGTTGCGTATGCCCAACAGGTGATTCCGGACTGTCCGCCACGTGCTTCTGGCACGTCTGCGAGGTGGTTCCAACATGCCCGTCAGGACATTTGGGAGAGTCGTCCAAGTGGTTCTGGCGTAGCCCGCAGGTGATTTTGGCGTGTCCGGCAGGTGGTTCCGCCATGCTCGGCAGGTGGTTCAGGCATGGCCGTCACGTGGTTCCAGTCTGTCCAGGACGTGTTTCCAGCTTCTCCGGCAGGTGGTTCTGGTACGTCTGAGAGGTGGTTCCGCCATGGCTGGCAGGTGATCCCGGACTGTCCCCCAGGTGGTTCTGGCATAGCCAGCAGTTGATATTGGCCTGTCCGGCAGGTGGTTCCAGCGAGTCGAACAGGTGGCTCCGGCGTGCTCGGCAGGTGGTTCCGGTCTGTCCGGTAGGTGATTCCGGCGTGTCCGGCACGTGCTTCCGGCACGTCTGAGAGGTGGTTCCGGCATGAGCGACAGGTGATTTCGGAGTGTCCGCCAGGTGGTTCTGGCGTACCCGGCAGGTGATTTTGGCGTGTCCGGCAGGTGTTTCTGGCGAGTCGAGCAGGTGGCTCCGGCATGCTCGGCATGTGCTTCCGGCGTCTCCGGCACGTGGTTCTGCTGTGTCTGAGAGCTGGTTCCGGCATGTCCGGCAGATGATTCCGGAGTGTCCGCCAAGTGGTTCTGGCATACCCAGCTGGTGATTTGGGCATGTCAGGTAGGTGGTTCCAGCGAGTCGAGCAGGTGGCTCCGGCGTGCTCGGCAGGTTGTTCAGACGGGTCTGGCAGGTGTTTTCCGTCTGTTCGTGGTGTGGTTCCAGCATCTCATGCACATGGTTCTGGCACGTCTGAGATGTGGTTCCGGCCAGCCCGACAGGTGTTTCCACAGTGTCCTCCAAGTGGTACTGGTGTAGTTGGCAGGTGATTTTGGCATGACCGGCAGGTGGTTCCAGCAAGCCTGGCAGGTGATTCCAAAGTGTTCACCAACTGGTTGTGGCGTAGCCGGCAGGTGATTTTTGCGTGTCCGGCAGGTGGTTCTGGCGAGTCGAGCAGGTGGTTGCGGCGTGCTCGGCTGGTGCTTCCGGGGTCATTGGCACGGGGTTCTGGCATGTCTGAGAGGTGGTTCCTGCATGCCCGGCAAGTGATTCCGGAGTGTTCGCCAAGTGGTTCTGGCATAGTCGGCAGGTGATTTTGGCATGTCCGGCAGGTGGTTCAGGCGAGTTGAGCAGGTGGTTCCAACGTGCTTGGCAGGTGCTTCCGGCGTCTCCGGCACGTGTTTCTGGCACATCTGACTGGTGGTTCCGGCATGCCCGAAAGCTGATTCCGGTCTGTCCGGTAGGTGGTTCCAGCCTGCACGGCATGTGGTTCTGGTACGTCTCAGAGGTGGTTGCGCATGCCCAACAGGTGATTCCGGACTGTCCGCCACATGGTTCTGGCACGTCTGAGAGGTGGTTCCGGCATGCCCGGCAGGTCATCCCAGAGAGTCCTCCAAGTGGTTCTGGCATAACACGCAGGTGATTTTGGCGTGTCTGGCAGGTTGTTCCGTTGTGCTTGGCAGGTGGTTCAGGCATGGCCGGCAGGTGGTTCCAGACTGTCCAGGACGTGTTTCCAGCTTCTCCGGCAGGTGGTTCTGGTACGTCTGAGAGGTGGTTCCGCCATGGCTGGCAGGTGATTCCGGACCGTCCCCTAGGTGGTTCTGGCATAGCCAGCAGTTGATATTGGCCTGTCCGGCAGGTGGTTCCAGCGAGTCGAACAGGTGGCTCCGGCGTGCTCGGCAGGTGGTTCCGGTCTGTCCAGTAGGTGATTCCGGCGTGTCCGGCACGTGCTTCCGGCACGTCTGAGAGGTGGTTCCGGCATGAGCGACAGGTGATTTCGGAGTGTCCGCCAGGTGGTTCTGGCGTACCCGGCAGGTGATTTTGGCGTGTCCGGCAGGTGTTTCTGGCGAGTCGAGCAGGTGGCTCCGGCATGCTCGGCAGGTGCTTCCGGCGTCTCCGGCACGTGGTTCTGCTGTGTCTGAGATGTGGTTCCTGCATGCCTGGCAAGTGATTCCGGAGTGTTCGCCAAGTGGTTCTGGCATAGTCGGCAGGTGATTTTGGCATGTCAGGCAGGTGGTTCAGGCGAGTTGAGCAGGTGGTTCCAACGTGCTTGGCAGGTGCTTCCGGCGTCTCCGGCACGTGTTTCTGGCACATCTGACAGGTGGTTCCGGCATGCCCGAAAGGTGATTCCGGTCTGTCCGGTAGGTGGTTCCAGCCTGCACGGCATGTGGTTCTGGTACAAATCAGAGGTGGTTGCGCATGCCCAACAGGTGATCCCGGACTGTCCGCCGCATGGTTCTGGCACGTCTGAGAGGTGGTTCCGGCATGCCCGCCAGGTGATTCCGGAGTGTTCGCCAAGTGTTTCCGGCGTAGCCGGCAGGCGAGTTTGCATGTCCAGCGGTCGTTCCGGCGGGTCGAGCCGGTGGTTCCGGCGTGTCCGGCAGGTGGTTCCGGTCTGTCCGGCAGGTGGTTCTGTGGTGTCCGGCACGAGGTTCAGTCTGAGAGGCTGTGCCGGCATGCCCCTCACGTGATTCCGGCTTGTCCCCGAAGTGGTGCTGGTGTAGCGGGCAGGTGATTTTGGCGTGTCCGGCAGGTGGTTCAGGCGAGTTGAGCAGGTGGTTGCGACGTGCTCGGCAGGTGCTTCCGGCGTCTCCGGCACGTGTTTCTGGCACATCTGACTGGTGGTTCCGGCATGCCCAAAAGTTGATTCCGGTCTGTCCAGTAGGTGGTTCCGGCGTGCACGGCACGTGGTTCTGGTACGTGTCAGAGGTGGTTGCGTATGCCCAACAGGTGATTCCGGACTGTCCGCCACGTGCTTCTGGCACGTCTGCGAGGTGGTTCCAACATGCCCGGCAGGTCATTTGGGAGAGTCGTCCAAGTGGTTCTGGCGTAGCCCGCAGGTGATTTTGGCGTGTCCGGCAGGTGGTTCCGCCGTGCTCGGCAGGTGGTTCAGGCATGGCCGTCACGTGGTTCCAGACTGTCCAGGACGTGTTTCCAGCTTCTCCGGCAGGTGGTTCTGTTACGTCTGAGAGGTGGTTCCGCCATGGCTGGCAGGAGATCCCGGACCGTCCCCCAGGTGGTTCTGGCATAGCCAGCAGTTAATATTGGCCTGTCCGGCAGGTGGTTCCAGCGAGTCGAACAGGTGGCTCCGGCGTGCTCGGCAGGTGGTTCCGGTCTGTCCGCTAGGTGATTCCGGCGTGTCCGGCACGTGCTTCCGGCACATGTGAGAGGTGGTTCCGGCATGCGCGACAGGTGATTTCGGAGTGTCCGCCAGGTGGTTCTGGCATACCCGGCAGCTGATTTTGGCGTGTCCGGCAGGTGTTTCTGGCGAGTCGAGCAGGTGGCTCCGGCATGCTCGGCAGGTGCTTCCGGCGTCTCCGGCACTTGGTTCTGGTGTGTCTGAGAGCTGGTTCCGGCACGTCCGGCAGATGATTCCGGAGTGTCCGCCAAGTGGTTCTGGCGTACCCAGCAGGTGATTTTGGCGTGTCAGTGAGGTGGTACCGGTGAGTCGAGCAGGTGGTTCCGGCGTGCTCGGCAGGTGGTTCAGGCGGTTCTGGCAGGTGGTATCCGTCTGTTCGGGCTGTGGTTCCAGCATCTCATGAACACGTTTCTGGCACGTCTGAGATGTGGTTCCAGCCGGCCCGACAGGTGTTTCCGCAGTGTCCGCCAAGCGGTTCTGGCGTAGTTGGCAGGTGATTTTGGCATGACTGGCAGGTGGTTCCAAAGTGTTCACCAACTGGTTGTGGCGTAGCCCGCAGGTGATTTTGGCGTGTCCGGCAGGTGGTTCAGGCGAGTTGAGCAGGTGGTTGCGACGTGCTCGGCAGGTGCTTCCGGCGTCTCCGGCACGTGTTTCTGGCACATCTGACTGGTGGTTCCGGCATGCCCAAAAGTTGATTCCGGTCTGTCCGGTAGGTGGTTCCGGCGTGCACGGCACGTGGTTCTGGTACGTGTCAGAGGTGGTTGCGTATGCCCAACAGGTGATTCCGGACTGTCCGCCACGTGCTTCTGGCACGTCTGCGAGGTGGTTCCAACATGCCCGGCAGGACATTTGGGAGAGTCGTCCAAGTGGTTCTGGCGTAGCCCGCAGGTGATTTTGGCGTGTCCGGCAGGTGGTTCCGCCGTGCTCGGCAGGTGGTTCAGGCATGGCCGTCACGTGGTTCCAGTCTGTCCAGGACGTGTTTCCAGCTTCTCCGGCAGGTGGTTCTGGTACGTCTGAGAGGTGGTTCCGCCATGGCTGGCAGGTGATCCCGGACTGTCCCCCAGGTGGTTCTGGCATAGCCAGCAGTTGATATTGGCCTGTCCGGCAGGTGGTTCCAGCGAGTCGAACAGGTGGCTCCGGCGTGCTCGGCAGGTGGTTCCAGGTCTGTCCGGTAGGTGATTCCGGCGTGTCCGGCACGTGCTTCCGGCACGTCTGAGAGGTGGTTCCGGCATGAGCGACAGGTGATTTCGGAGTGTCCGCCAGGTGGTTCTGGCGTACCCGGCAGGTGATTTTGGCGTGTCCGGCAGGTGTTTCTGGCGAGTCGAGCAGGTGGCTCCGGCATGCTCGGCATGTGCTTCCGGCGTCTCCGGCACGTGGTTCTGCTGTGTCTGAGAGCTGGTTCCGGCATGTCCGGCAGATGATTCCGGAGTGTCCGCCAAGTGGTTCTGGCATACCCGGCTGGTGATTTGGGCATGTCAGGTAGGTGGTTCCAGCGAGTCGAGCAGGTGGCTCCGGCGTGCTCGGCAGGTTGTTCAGACGGGTCTGGCAGGTGTTTTCCGTCTGTTCGGGGTGTGGTTCCAGCATCTCATGCACATGGTTCTGGCACGTCTGAGATGTGGTTCCGGCCAGCCCGACAGGTGTTTCCACAGTGTCCTCCAAGTGGTACTGGCGTAGTTGGCAGGTGATTTTGGCATGACCGGCAGTTGGTTCCAGCAAGCCTGGCAGGTGATTCCAAAGTGTTCACCAACTGGTTGTGGCGTAGCCGGCAGGTGATTTTTGCGTGTCCGGCAGGTGGTTCTGGCGAGTCGAGCAGGTGGTTCCGGCGTGCTCGGCTGGTGCTTCCGGGGTCATTGGCACGGGGTTCTGGCATGTCTGAGAGGTGGTTCCTGCATGCCCGGCAAGTGATTCCGGAGTGTTCGCCAAGTGGTTCTGGCATAGTCGGCAGGTGATTTTGGCATGTCCGGCAGGTGGTTCAGGCGAGTTGAGCAGGTGGTTCCAACGTGCTTGGCAGGTGCTTCCGGCGTCTCCGGCACGTGTTTCTGGCACATCTGACAGGTGGTTCCGGCATGCCCGAAAGCTGATTCCGGTCTGTCCGGTAGGTGGTTCCAGCCTGCACGGCATGTGGTTCTGGTACGTCTCAGAGGTGGTTGCGCATGCCCATCAGGTGATTCCGGACTGTCCGCCACATGGTTCTGGCACGTCTGAGAGGTGGTTCCGGCATGCCCGGCAGGTCATCCCAGAGAGTCCTCCAAGTGGTTCTGGCATAACACGCAGGTGATTTTGGCGTGTCTGGCAGGTTGTTCAGTTGTGCTTGGCAGGTGGTTCAGGCTTGGCCGGCAGGTGGTTCCAGACTGTCCAGGACGTGTTTCCAGCTTCTCCGGCAGGTGGTTCTGGTACGTCTGAGAGGTGGTTCCGCCATGGCTGGCAGGTGATTCCGGACCGTCCCCTAGGTGGTTCTGGCATAGCCAGCAGTTGATATTGGCCTGTCCGGCAGGTGGTTCCAGCGAGTCGAACAGGTGGCTCCGGCGTGCTCGGCAGGTGGTTCCGGTCTGTCCAGTAGGTGATTCCGGCGTGTCCGGCACGTGCTTCCGGCACGTCTGAGAGGTGGTTCCGGCATGAGCGACAGGTGATTTCGGAGTGTCCGCCAGGTGGTTCTGGCGTACCCGGCAGGTGATTTTGGCATGTCCGGCAGGTGTTTCTGGCGAGTCGAGCAGGTGGCTCCGGCATGCTCGGCAAGTGCTTCCGGCGTCTCCGGCACGTGGTTCTGCTGTGTCTGAGATGTGGTTCCTGCATGCCCGGCAAGTGATTCCGGAGTGTTCGCCAAGTGGTTCTGGCATAGTCGGCAGGTGATTTTGGCATGTCAGGCAGGTGGTTCAGGCGAGTTGAGCAGGTGGTTCCAACGTGCTTGGCAGGTGCTTCCGGCGTCTCCGGCACGTGTTTCTGGCACATCTGACAGGTGGTTCCGGCATGCCCGAAAGGTGATTCCGGTCTGTCTGGTAGGTGGTTCCAGCCTGCACGGCATGTGGTTCTGGTACAAATCAGAGGTGGTTGCGCATGCCCAACAGGTGATCCCGGACTGTCCGCCGCATGGTTCTGGCACGTCTGAGAGGTGGTTCCGGCATGCCCGCCAGGTGATTCCGGAGTGTTCGCCAAGTGTTTCCGGCGTAGCCGGCAGGCGAGTTTGCATGTCCAGCGGTCGTTCCGGCGGGTCGAGCCGGTGGTTCCGGCGTGTCCGGCAGGTGGTTCCGGTCTGTCCGGCAGGTGGTTCTGTGGTGTCCGGCACGAGGTTCAGTCTGAGAGGCTGTGCCGGCATGCCCCTCACGTGATTCCGGCTTGTCCCCGAAGTGGTGCTGGTGTAGCGGGCAGGTGATTTTGGCGTGTCCGGCAGGTGGTTCAGGCGAGTTGAGCAGGTGGTTGCGACGTGCTCGGCAGGTGCTTCCGGCGTCTCCGGCACGTGTTTCTGGCACATCTGACTGGTGGTTCCGGCATGCCCAAAAGTTGATTCCGGTCTGTCCGGTAGGTGGTTCCGGCGTGCACGGCACGTGGTTCTGGTACGTGTCAGAGGTGGTTGCGTATGCCCAACAGGTGATTCCGGACTGTCCGCCACGTGCTTCTGGCACGTCTGCGAGGTGGTTCCAACATGCCCGGCAGGTCATTTGGGAGAGTCGTCCAAGTGGTTCTGGCGTAGCCCGCAGGTGATTTTGGCGTGTCCGGCAGGTGGTTCCGCCGTGCTCGGCAGGTGGTTCAGGCATGGCCGTCACGTGGTTCCAGACTGTCCAGGACGTGTTTCCAGCTTCTCCGGCAGGTGGTTCTGTTACGTCTGAGAGGTGGTTCCGCCATGGCTGGCAGGTGATCCCGGACCGTCCCCCAGGTGGTTCTGGCATAGCCAGCAGTTAATATTGGCCTGTCCGGCAGGTGGTTCCAGCGAGTCGAACAGGTGGCTCCGGCGTGCTCGGCAGGTGGTTCCGGTCTGTCCGCTAGGTGATTCCGGCGTGTCCGGCACGTGCTTCCGGCACATGTGAGAGGTGGTTCCGGCATGCGCGACAGGTGATTCCGTAGTGTCCGCCAGGTGGTTCTGGCATACCCGGCATGTGATTTTGGCGTGTCCGGCAGGTGTTTCTGGCGAGTCGAGCAGGTGGCTCCGGCATGCTCGGCAGGTGCTTCCGGCGTCTCCGGCACTTGGTTCTGGTGTGTCTGAGAGCTGGTTCCGGCATGTCCGGCAGATGATTCCGGAGTGTCCGCCAAGTGGTTCTGGCATACCCAGCAGGTGATTTTGGCGTGTCAGTGAGGTGGTACCGGTGAGTCGAGCAGGTGGTTCCGGCGTGCTCGGCAGGTGGTTCAGGCGGTTCTGGCAGGTGGTATCCGTCTGTTCGGGCTGTGGTTCCAGCATCTCATGAACACGTTTCTGGCACGTCTGAGATGTGGTTCCAGCCGGCCCGACAGGTGTTTCCGCAGTGTCCGCCAAGCGGTTCTGGCGTAGTTGGCAGGTGATTTTGGCATGACCGGCAGGTGGTTCCAGCAAGCCTGGCAGGTGATTCCAAAGTGTTCACCAACTGGTTGTGGCGTAGCCGGCAGGTGATTTTTGCATGATCGGCAGGTGGTTCTGGCGAGTCGAGCAGGTGGTTCCGGCGTGCTCGGCTGGTGCTTCCGGGGTCATTGGCACGGGTTTCTGGCATGTCTGAGAGGTGGTTCCTGCATGCCCGGCAAGTGATTCCGGAGTGTTCGCCAAGTGGTTCTGGCATAGTCGGCAGGTGATTTTGGCATGTCCGGCAGGTGGTTCAGGCGAGTTGAGCAGGTGGTTCCAACGTGCTTGGCAGGTGCTTGCGGCGTCTCCGGCACGTGTTTCTGGCACATCTGACAGGTGGTTCCGGCATGCCCGAAAGGTGATTCCGGTCTGTCCGATAGGTGGTTCCAGCCTGCACGGCATGTGGTTCTGGTACGAATCAGAGGTGGTTGCGCATGCCCAACAGGTGATCCCGGACTGTCCGCCGCATGGTTCTGGCACGTCTGAGAGGTGGTTCCGGCATGCCCGCCAGGTGATTCCGGAGTGTTCGCCAAGTGTTTCCGGCGTAGCCGGCAGGCGAGTTTGCATGTCCAGCGGTCGTTCCGGCGGGTCGAGCCGGTGGTTCCGGCGTGTCCGGCAGGTGGTTCCGGTCTGTCCGGCAGGTGGTTCTGTGGTGTCCGGCACGAGGTTCAGTCTGAGAGGCTGTGCCGGCATGCCCCTCACGTGATTCCGGCTTGTCCCCGAAGTGGTGCTGGTGTAGCGGGCAGGTGATTTTGGCGTGTCCGGCAGGTGGTTCAGGCGAGTTGAGCAGGTGGTTGCGACGTGCTCGGCAGGTGCTTCCGGCGTCTCCGGCACGTGTTTCTGGCACATCTGACTGGTGGTTCCGGCATGCCCAAAAGTTGATTCCGGTCTGTCCGGTAGGTGGTTCCGGCGTGCACGGCACGTGGTTCTGGTACGTGTCAGAGGTGGTTGCGTATGCCCAACAGGTGATTCCGGACTGTCCGCCACGTGCTTCTGGCACGTCTGCGAGGTGGTTCCAACATGCCCGGCAGGACATTTGGGAGAGT